>NC_133769.1:269631980-269635886 GCF_003597395.2 Chelonoidis abingdonii
CAGGGCCCCTGGGTTGGGACCTGGAGTAGAGGGCGGGCCCAAGTCCCTCCCTCTCCACTCCCCTCCTCCAAGGACAGTAGTGGAGTAATTAAGAACCGGTTCAGAGGCAAGCAATAGCGCCCTGAACCTACCCCAGAGAAGAGAAAGCGCGAGACCCAGCAGAACAGTACCGGCAATTTGCCACACATTTCACTTCTACACTGAGTTCTTATGCTTAAATTTTCCCTTGTCTGTGTTCTGTTTCCCCCAGCAGTAAAATGGGGATAATAATGCTTACCAGTTAGTGATATAAGAATGACAAATACGTCATTAGTACTATTTATTATTGAAATGGAGCGGAGTGCTACATTGTAATAAATGTGTATGTAACCCATACAGAATTTAAAAGAAAAAGAACTACGTTGTTTTAACATTTTGCTCAGTAAATATCATTCTTGGAGTTTCTCCTGTTTTGTCCATATGTTGTTGCTGGTTTTAAAATTGGAAACTGATTAGAAAATGGAACTTTGGATTATTTTCTCTTTAGTTGTATTTCTGATTATACTGAAAAGGGAAGTAACAATATGGCAAGTAGGAGTTGTAAAACTTGAATACCAGTCTGATGCAAACCAAAAAAAGCCAAGCACAATGTGCAGAAAATGACTTATTTACTGTTGTCACTACTTATTTAAATACTAAAAATTTCATTCTGATGCTATAAAATGAATTCTGGCAACAAGTTGCATGAAAAATAAGGTGTGATATGCTGTTTGTTGACCATGAATTAGATTTATGCTGATTTTCCTAAGAAGTATTAGCAGAAATGTTGATAATATGTGTTGCCACAAAAATGCTTATAACATTCTGTATTTTTTGGTTAATTTTAGCATTATGATTTGCATTAATGAGTTCAATTAGTATCAACTAGAATTTTTTTTATTGAATTTTGGTTATTGTTAGATCTTGCCTAAATTTCTTGCTAACTGCTACATTGTTTCTTGATGAATCACTAGCTCGTCAATTAGAGATGAAATTTACTAATCATTTTCTTGAGAATTTCACATAGATTGAAGAGGGCGTTTCCTTCTCAAGAGAGTTTGGTAATAGGCTCCAGTGTCTTTCAGCTATAAATTACTTACCCAAATCTGAACTAAATTGGAGGTGACTGAAAGTTGTGACCTTTTGATGATGATGTATACAGTACTGTCAAGGTCAAGCATTCAAAAATCATCAGTTATTACACAAAATTCATAAGATTTTTTAAAAAGTAATAAATATTGGGTCCTTTTTGTCTTGTGGTTTGAGCATTTAGGTTCCATTTTCAGGCTTTTCTCCATAACCATGAAGGTCAGAAGCTTATTATTTAATTAAAACTCAAATTTTCCAGTAACCACTTGCCTCCAGGAGCTGAAGCTTGAAGACCAACTTCTAATATTATGAAACTTGTAGTGAAATTGCTAGAGTTAGCAATTCAGTGCATGCAAAAACAAGCTGCTTGTCTCTAGTTCTTAGTAAACAGATACCTTTGTAGGTACCAGAAATTTGATAATGCGCTCTTCAGTCTAGCAGGAAAACTATAACAAGATCCAATGGCTGAAAGCTGAAGCTAGACAAATTCAGACTAGAAATAAGATGTGAATTGTTAACAGTGAGGGCAATTAACCTTTGGAACAGCTTAGCAAGAGTTGCTGTGGATTCTCTATCACCGGCACTCTTTACATCAAGATTGGATGTTTTTTCCAAAAGATAGGAATTAATTCAGCAAAGGCCTATGACCTATACAGGAGATGAAACTAGATGATTACAATGGTTCTTTCTGTCCTTATAATCTATGAACCTGTGTGCAAATGAAGGGGCAAATTCAGCTTGCCTTACTCATGTAAATATTCCTATTGCTTTCAGTAGTGCTACCTGCTACTATAAAACAAGCACATTTGGTTTGTGAAAGAAAAACTCTGTGACAATAGGCGCTGATTTGCACCCTTGCTTTCAGTCATGACACTCAGGCATGGGCGGCGCATGAACCCCCACTTCAGGGAGGCTAGGCCCTTCTACCTGAGGACCCACCCCTACCCTACCTCTTCTGCCTCTCCCCCCACCCGCCCCCGAGCCCTGAACTGTTCCCCGCACTACGGCCAGAGGAGCCCCAGCCCACCCACCCTGACCCCTGGGCTGCTGGCTGGCCCAAGCACCAGCCTGACTCCTGAACCACCCCCAGGTGCCAGCTGGGCAAGCCCTGAACTTCAGGGGAGAGGATGAGTGAGGGCAGGGCCTCGGGGTGAAGCATGGATAGGGCCACGGCTTGGGTTAGGGAAGTCTTAGCCTTCTGTGATCTATTATACTATTATATTCAGATCAAGGACTGAGTGAACATGGAGACTGAAATATCCTTCCCTCCCTTGAAATGATCCCACCATCTCAAGTTTTAAGCAGGCTGATAGCCTAACATGTGGAAGCTTTCACTCAAGGCCAAACTAATGCACTTGGTGGCCCTAGATATACCATGACATAGAGCTATGGTGCCATCCTACATCATGACCGTGCTCCTGTGCTGTGATCCTACTGTCCCCTTGGAGTGAGAGTGGCATGGGATTCTTTCCCTGCCCACCAAGAGTGCCTACAGAGCCTTCTCTTCCCTCAGAGCAGCAGGTATGGCAGTGGGGAGCTCCCAGTATTGCCTCTTACCCTTATAGCTGTGATGTACTTCCATGGTTGAGTGGCAGTGGTGAGCCTGCTTCACAATTTTCATCTCTCTGTACCTAGATGCCTCTTCTGGGGTGCTGTTCTCAGGTTGCCCTCTGCAGATGGCTTTTGGAGTTAACAACACATTGAAATGCATGGTTCAGTTTATTCTTACACCTCCCTGAGATTTTGTCTCAGGGTGTCTGCAGGGTCAGGAATCATTCACTGCATCAGTTACACTCAGGGTTTATTTTAAAGTTTCCCCTTGCTACGATGATGGCTAGAAATTACTTTTGTAAGGTGCCAAATAGTGCCTTGGTCTTAATCCAGCACTGCTTGTGCTGCCACTGTTTGTGCTGCATTTCCGTGGTTAAATAGAGAACTACAGCTGTGGACTCCCAATATGACAACATTAGGGACACTAAATCCATTATTTTGATTTTGTTTTCATTTTTGTGGCACTGGTAATTTTCATTTTTTATAAGTCAGTAATGCATGGGTGTACTGCATAGGTGCATGTGATCTCCAATGAGTCATGCACACTGTGTGTTCCACCAGACACACCCTGGTATTACCCTGTAGAAAATTAAGTGAGTGCCCTTTGTCCATGGAACCTTTCAATCTGTTAGAGAAATTAAACAGACATTTTTTTTACATGAATAAAGTAGATCTGCAGAGCTACTAACTGTCATGATTTCTCATGAGAGTCTTGCAATATTTGCTCCCCCCCGCCCCCGCACCCCAAGCCGTGGAATCCTCTGATAATGGGAAAATCTCACCTTTTTAAACTTAGTTTGAAAGTGCCTGGTTTTCTCCATATAACTATAGAGGAGAGCTTGAAAATGTGACTAGAGTGCACACTGAAAGCTCAAAAATCGACAGGCAAATAAAAAGAACCCCCAGTCTATATATTTTTTAAAAAAAAATCTCATGGTTTCAAGTCAATCTCGGGTTTTTCTGGGGCCTGAATCATCATGATTTTTGAACGTTTATGGTTGGCAGTGCTGGGGCTGTATACAGTAACAATTTGACATCATGCTATTTCATTAAAATAACCTTTGTGACTGAATTCTATGTTAAAAGCTCTTGGCAGTAAGAACTGTCTACCTGCATTGAGAATCACATCGCCCAGCTGGGGGCTAGTACCATACCTGCCTCCACACAGGAGGTATCAGTGCAGGAAGACCTCCATGATTTGGAGCATTACGAAGACCCAGTGCCACTAAGGGCATCATCCACTTCCTC
>NC_133769.1:269636365-269641229 GCF_003597395.2 Chelonoidis abingdonii
ACCAGGACAGCAGTAGTGGACTCGTCTGCCACTTTGCCAACCATGAACAAGAGAGCCCACCAAGAGCTACTCAAAGGTTACACAAAATCTAGCCTCCAGGTGTACAAGGCATCAGAAGAAACGGATCCAATTCTGACACCCAAGGGTCCTTCAAGGGTGGCTTACCTTTGATAAGACATCCAGAATACCACAAGACCCCATGGCAAACTGCTTTCCTCCCTCTCATGGCCAAGGGGGTGGAAAGGAAGTACTTTGTGCCCTCCAAGTGGTACATATACCGTTTCACCTACTTATCCGGGAACACTGGTTGTGGCAGTAATGAAAACAAAGAAAGACCAGGGCATCAGGGACCTGCATCCAAATCTAAGGAGGCCAAAAAGACTGGACCTCTTCAGCCATTAAGGTCTATTCCACGGGGGCTCCAACTTTCAGACACACTTAAAATCCCAGGTGCTTGCCATTCGCCAGCCCCACAGAGTCAAGCATGTTAACCTCAGGCCCTGCCACCTTTTAGCCTCTCAAGCCAAGACAAGAATTACAGTAGGAAGTTAGTAGAAATAACATGGCACGAGCCTCCACAAACCCCCTTCCAAAACGCAGGGCCACAGCTCGGTTGAGCGCGTTATTCAGCTCCCAAGCAACTTTTGAAGATGCCCTGGGGTGATGCACCAATCAGAATTCGATAAATATCAAGGACTGGAAGGGAACCACTCGAGAGGCATCTATTCAGTCTCCCAGGCTCATGCCAGGACTAAGTATTATCTAGACCATCTTCCAGACAGGTGTTTGTCTAACCTGCCTCTTAAAATCTCCAGTGATAGGAGATTCCACCAATGCCTAGCCAATTATTCCAGCACTTAACACCCTGACAGTTTAGGAAGTTTTTCCTATGTCCACGTAAGTCTTCCCTTTGCAGCAATTTTATGGCCCCTGCTTCTTGTTCCTATTCAAAGGTTAAGAAGAAAATTCCTTCTCCCTCCTCTGTAAAACCTTTTATGTGCTTTGAAAACTGTATGTCCCATCTCAGTTCTTCTCTTTCAACTAACAAACCAAGTTTTTCAGTCTTCTCTCATATGGTTCATGTTTCAAGACCTTTAATAATTTTGTTGCTTCCTCTGACTTCTCCAGTTATCACAATCCTTCCTGAAATGTGGCCCACAGAACTGACACAATACTTTATGTTGAGACCCTAATCAGAGAGATTAGAGCAGAGTTACTTTCGTGTCTTGCCGTTATTACGACACTTGCACTAATACATCCCAGAATATTGATTGCTTTATTTTGCCAACAGCGGTTAGCACCATTACTACATAATAGCTTGGGTCACTAGACCCCAGAATTCCTTCTCCCAGTACTCCTCCTAGACCAGTCATTGTTCCATATTTTTTGTGTTTGTATTGATTTGTTCCTTCCTAATGGCAGTACTTTGCAATTTGTCAATTAATTTATTAATCCTATTTACTTCCACCATTCTCCGATATGTCAGGATACTTATGAATTTAATTCTATCCCAAAAGCACTGCAAACCCTCCAGCTTAGGCATCAACTGAAAACTCTTTAAGTGTACTCTGTATCCATTATCTAAATCAATATGAAGATATTGACAGACTGAAACTGCAGAATTGATCCTGTGGACCCCGCCTGTTTATGCCCTTCCACGCATGGACTTTCTGAACCACTGATAACTACTCTACTTGGAATGATTCTCACAACCAGTTTTGCACCACCCTGTAGTGCCCCATCTAGGTTGCATTTCCCTAGTTCTTGTTATCAGAAGTCATGCGAGACAATATCAAAAGCATAATTCTAAAGTAGATATACACGCAACTGCTTCCCCATCCCACAAGGCCTTGTTACACCCTGTCAGAGAAAGATATTAGGTTGTTTAATGAATTTGTTCTGAGAAATCCATGCTGACTGTTTTCTATCACCTTAATTATACTTCTAGATGTTTGCAATTGATTGCATTAATTATTTGCCTCATTATCTTTCCAGGTCAGAATTTAAGCTGACTAGTCTGTAATTCCTGGGTTGTCTTTATTTTTTCCACTTTCTGTAGATTGGCACTAAATTTCTCCTTTCCAATCTTCTGGATTTACTAGCTCCATGAACTTTTCAAGATTAATTACTCTGGCCCAGATACATCCTCAGTAGCTCCGTTCAGTATTGTAGGGCTGAATTCCTCATCAGACTCTGTGACTTATAGACTCACAGACTCATAGACTCCGTAGGTCAGAAGCGGACCAATATGATCATTAGTCTGACCTCCTGCCAAAGCAGGCACAGAACCCTACCCATCCACTTTTATAACAACCCCTAACCCATGACTGAGTTATTGAAGTCTCAAATTGTGGTTTGAAGACCTCAAGCTGCATGAGAATCCACCAGCAAGTGACCCATTGCCCATGCTGCAGAAGGAAGGCGAAAAACCGTCCAGGCCTCCTGCAACTACCGCCCTTGAGTGAAAATAACATTCCTGACCCAAATAATGGCGAACAGCTAAACCCTGAGCCATGTGGCAGACTCACCAGCCAGCACTCAGGAGAAGAATTCTCTGAGTAACTCAGATTCCATCCCATCCACATCCCCTCAACATGACCATTGAGCAGACTTACGCTGAAACTTCCCAAGATCAGTGCCCAAATTAAACTATCCCATCTCGCTATCATTCCCGTCCTATACTTATTCAAGCTTTAGTCTTAAAGCCCAGATAAGTCTTCGTGTGCCCCCCACTACTTTCCTTGGAAGGCTGCCTTCCAGAACTTCCACTCTCGCTAATGGTAGACAACCTTCGTTCTAATTCAAGTCTAAAACTTCCTAATGTCAGTTTGTACCATTGCCTTTGTCGCTACCATAGTACTAAGCTTAAATATCTCCCCCCTAACGTTAATTCCCCCTTGATATATTATATAATAGAGCAAGCAGTTATCTCCCCGTAGCCCTTTTGGCCAGGCTTAAACAAAGCCAAGCTCTTTGAGTCCTCCTTTCATTAAGGGCAGGTTTTCCATCTCGGTCATCCTAGTAGCCCTTCTCGAACCTGTTCAGTTTGAAATTCATCTTTCTTAAACATGGGACAACCAGAACCTGCACACAAATATTCAGCGGTGGGTCTCACCAGCGCCTGATATAAGCGTACTCAACACCTCCTCATCCTTGCTGGAAACTATCCTCGCCTGATGCACCCTAAAACCGCATTTTGCTTTTTTAATGGCCATACTCGCATTGGCTGCTCAATAGACTATCACTCTGCTAGTCAACCAATACCCCAAGGTCAACTTCTCCTCCTCTGTTGCTTCCAACTGATGCCGGTCCCCAATGTAATCTAAATTCTTATTATTAATCCCTAATGTCATGACCTTGGCACTTTTCACTATTATATTTCATCCTATTGCTATTACTCCGAGAGTCTTGCAATATTTGCTCCCCCCCGCCCCCGCACCCCAAGCCGTGGAATCCTCTGATAATGGGAAAATCTCACCTTTTTAAACTTAGTTTGAAAGTGCCTGGTTTTCTCCATATAACTATAGAGGAGAGCTTGAAAATGTGACTAGAGTGCACACTGAAAGCTCAAAAATCGACAGGCAAATAAAAAGAACCCCCAGTCTATATATTTTTTAAAAAAAAATCTCATGGTTTCAAGTCAATCTCGGGTTTTTCTGGGGCCTGAATCATCATGATTTTTGAACTTTTATGGTTGGCAGTGCTGGGGCTGTATACAGTAACAATTTGACATCATGCTATTTCATTAAAATAACCTTTGTGACTGAATTCTATGTTAAAAGCTCTTGGCAGTAAGAACTGTCTACCTGCATTGAGAATCACATCGCCCAGCTGGGGGCTAGTACCATACCTGCCTCCACACAGGAGGTATCAGTGCAGGAAGACCTCCATGATTTGGAGCATTACGAAGACCCAGTGCCACTAAGGGCATCATCCACTTCCTCACCAGACAAGGCAGTAGTGGACTCGTCTGCCACTTTGCCAACCATGAACAAGAGAGCCCACCAAGAGCTACTCAAAAGGTTAGCACAAAATCTAGGCCTCCAGGTGTACAAGGCATCAGAAGAAACGGATCCAATTCTGACACCCAAGGGTCCTTCAAGGGTGGCCTTACCTTTGATAAAGACCATCCAGAATACCACCAAGACCCCATGGCAAACTTCTGCCTTCCCTCCTCTCATGGCCAAGGGGGTGGAAAGGAAGTACTTTGTGCCCTCCAAGTGGTACATATACCTTTTCACCTACCTTAATCCGGGAACACTGGTTGTGGCAGTAATGAAAACAAAAGAAAGACCAGGGCATCAGGGACCTGCATCCAAATCTAAGGAGGCAAAAAGACTGGACCTCTTCAGCCATAAGGTCTATTCCACTGGGGGGCTCCAACTTCAGAGCAACTTTAAAATCCCAGGGGCTCCATTCGCCAGCCCCACAGAGGAAGCATGTTAATCCTCAGGCCCTGCCACACTTTTAGCCCTCTCAGCCAAGACAAGATTACAGTAGGAAGTAAGGTAGAAATAACAGGCGAAGGCCTCCACAACCCTCTTCCAACCAGGGCCACAGCTCGGTGAGGCAGTATTCAGCTCCCAAGCAAAACTTTTGAAGATGCGCCTGGGGGTGATGCACCAATCAGAATCATAAAATCATAGGACTGGAAGGGACCTCGAGAGGGCATCTAATTCAGTCCCCAGGACTCATGCCAGGACTAAGTATTATCTAGACCATTCCAGACAGGTGTTTGTCTAACCTGCTCTTAAAAATCTCCAGTGATAGAGATTCCACAATGTCCCTAGGCAATTTATTCCAGCACTTAACCACCCTGACAGTTAGGAAGTTTTTCCTAATGTCCAGCGTAAGTCTCCCTTGC
>NC_133769.1:269641329-269644216 GCF_003597395.2 Chelonoidis abingdonii
AGTTTAGAAGGGGGTTAAGCAGATGATGGAACACAAGACGTGATGAGGCACAGGGATAAGCTCAGATGTGCAGATGGAAGCAGGACAAAGAATTCTGAGAGGGACTGCTGGGTGAGGAAAGTGGACGGTGGAAGCATGTGACTAGGAAAACCAGGCAGAGGAAAAGACGGGCCAGCGACGGAGAATAGAACTCAGGAACAGGTTTGCTGAGTTGAAATGAAGATGGAGCACAGCAGGTGCCGCTGAAGGAGAGAGGCGCAAGGAAAAGAGACGAGCACTAGTCTGCAGAAGGAGGGAGGAGTCAATGGAGGCAACACCAAGTATGAGCCTGTCATAAATAGATAGGTAAGGTAAGGGTTAAGTTTCTTTTACCTGGAAAAGGGTACCAAACACCTGACCAGAGGACCAATCAGAGAACTGATTGTTTTAAGTCAGGGGCGGGAATTTGGACACTCGGGTCTTTTTTGTTTTCTCGGTTGTGGAGTAACAAGGTTTCCTCCTAACTCCTTCTTATTTCACATATTATACAAAAAGTCTGTGAGTACAAAGAACCCCCAAAGCAAGTCAGCTATGAGGAGCTTTGGGTTGTGTACGAATAGATGTGGATGGCTGTGTCTTTTTGTTGTTTTCTCGGCTGTGAGTTAACAAGCTTCCTCCTAACTGCATATTATCTCCAAGTGTCTCTACACATCTGTGAGTACAAAGGAACCCCCAAGCCACATTCGGCTATGAGGAGCGTTGGGTTGATTTACATGTGTGTGGATTTGGTTGGACTGGTTAATCGGGTATCTTTTAAATCAGACTGTTTCTTCTATTTTCTTTATAAGCAAGAGCCTGTTTGAGTTTCTTATGCAAGATTATGTTTTATATTTCTCTTCTTTTTTATATATAAACTTTTCTTTAAACGTGTGGAAGTTTCTTTTCTAGGGAGGCAAAGGGAAGGGAACAGCCAGGCTGTGGGCTATTTCCTATTGCTTTCAGGGAAAGAGGCAGGCTACGGGGAAAGAGAAAAAGAATCACCTCTGTATCAGGTACCTGTCTCCCTCACGGAAAGGCAGGCACGGGAAGAGGCAAAGCAAGCTGTTGGTATTTTGCATCTCAATTGTCCTGAGGGTAGAGAACGCTTACCTCTGGGGAAGCAGAGAAACCGGTTCTTGCAAGCCTGGAAGAAGGGGGGGGAGGGATTTTCTCCCCTGCTTTTAGCATCCAAGGCATTTGGAATCTGGTGTCCCACCAAGGAAGGGTTGGGACACCAAGAGAAGGAAAGGGGGGATCAGGCCCCATTAATTCCTGATCTGGTGGCAGCGAGAATATCCAAGCTGGTAGTGAGCTGGGGGGAGTTTCAGTAAGCCCCCAGATTTTGGACGCAAAAGTCCAGGTTTGGGACAGGACCAGATTGTGGACGCTAAAGTTCAGGTCTGGGACTGGGAGGCTAGATTACCAACATGAGTGGCAGCAGGTGTGTCAAAATCCAAAAACCGTAGCTACCTTATTAATTTTTTTTTTCTGCTAGGCATTAGCAGGCAGAAGGAATTGGTTTAAGGCAGACAGAGAATTTTTTTTCCCCTGCCTGTTTCAGCAGTTCACATTTTTAGTAGGCTCATTCACACAGCATTAAGGCTAGTGGGGAACAAATAGCTTCCTTTGAGAGTGCTTGCTAGCAACACACCAGTAGCAGTGAGGAAGAAATTGGTTAAAGTCCAAGAGAGAGAATTTTTTTTTTCTGCTTGCTTTTAGCAGCTTGAATTTTTTTCGCTTGATTTAGCAGCTTGCATTTTTTTTAAGTCATAAGAAACCATTAACGGTCGTTGGTGAAACAATAGCACTCCCTTTGCCAGTCAACTATCCCAGCCAGCAACCACCACATAAGTACATTAAGCGTCTACATCTAGGTGAATTACAGTTGCTTTGTTAGGCAATTGAACAATCAAACAGAGCTACAGAAAGCCAAGCAGTTGCTAGGCAAAATCTCAGGAGGCTGAAAGCCAACAATTCAGGCAACAGACACCAGAGGGCACCAAAACACAAGAAACCAGAACCATGAGTTCCAAGGGAAAAAAAAAAACAGGATCTTGAATTAAACTAAAGAGATCGAACTAAAGAAAAGGAGAACAAATCAAACTGTCCACTCACAGAGAGATCAAGAGCCAAAAAGGCAGGATCACGAAAGACAACTTCAAGAACGAGAGCAGGCCCACCAAATAAAACAACAAGAAAAGAGGCGGTCACAGAAGACAGATAGAACTCCAGAGGGAGAAACACCAACAGGAAAGTGAAGGAGAGGGAAAAACAGAAAAGCATGAGCTGGCGATGTGCCGGCTAGGCAAAAGGCTCCAACCACTCCTAGCCTCCAACACCACTTTGTGGTTCAACCACACGGAATTTTCCAACTACAAAGCAGGTGAGGACCACAGACAACCTTGTCTGTGCTACCAGACACCCAGACTGAGGTAGTGAACCCGAAGCCCATGTCAACGGCTGAACCAGCCACAGCACCTCCAGTCCCAGACCGGAACTGACAGCAACCAGCACCAGCACAAGCAAGTGCAAGCACCTCTTCAATCCAAGCCAGAAGGGACCAACGAGCCTGAACTGGCAGAAGCACAGACAACCATACCGAAGAGCTCAGCAGAGCCTGAAAATACCACCAGGTGCACCAGCAGAGAGCGGTGCACACACGACAGAAACAACCCCATCATCTACATCACTTCCAAAAGACCAAGCCAAGTCCCAGTCTGAGGAAGAACTGGTGTCCCCAGCTTCAAGGGAACAGTTCCAGACTGACAGGAAGCAGATGACAGCCTCAAAAAGCTTGGTGGCGGCACGGAGCAACTCACCGCCTCTCAGCTCGTCTGACCGATCCGGTTTGTTATAGACAAGACTATTC
>NC_133769.1:269644241-269674402 GCF_003597395.2 Chelonoidis abingdonii
CTAAATGGCTAGTGTGTGAGCCGTGATCGGTTGCCCGGCAATGTACTCGGATGAGCGACGAGTTCCAGCCCCAGTCGCTGCCACTCGCGTGTTTTTGGATAAACGAAAACAGGAAAGACGTGAAAAGATAAACTGGCATCATACCGCAATGCCGCAATTGTCGACGGGACAGCGTGCTCCATGAAGAGGGACGCGGATGGAGACCCTGAGAGATTCTGGAGGCGGAGCACGATATGACTGGAGCTCAGTGGTGCCAGGGCTGCATGATACCGCATGACGCCTTTCACATGTTTTACGATGGAACGCGCACGGCCGAGTGAAAAATAAGGTTGGGTTTTGCCCGCTTATCTTGACGATAGGAGGTCAAACGAAGTGGCGTAACCGGAGGTACATGAGGTGCCGGCTCCGTGAGGCTGCCGAAAATGTCTCCGGTGTGGAAAGCAACAATGCCAGCTCGACCCGGCGCCGGTGCCGGGAGCTTTTGGGCGGCCGGACTCGACGGCCCCATGCGAGGCGGAGTCAACTGGGGCCGGATCTCGGGTGCGCCGACGCGGTGGCGGTGCCGGGCGGTCCCTGCCTCAGGCGCATCTTAGCCTTCGGGGCGGCTGCAGAAGGGTCCGTCCGAGGCTTGGCCGAGCGTCGACCTCGGAGAGAGGGGAGCGACGCGGAGTTGCCTTCGGCGTCGCGTGCTGCCGGGCGAGGAGCCTTCACACGTACGACACGGATGGATGGGTGCCGGGGGAGCGTCTCATCGCTTGCTAGTCGTACTCAGTGCGGTGTCAACGCCGCCTCCATGGGAGCTGTCTGAGTCTAAACTCCGCTCCTTTGGTACGCGGCTTGAATGCCTTACAGATGGGGCACTTAGACGTTAAGTGCGACTCTCCCAGGCATTTCAGGCAGGAGGTCGGGGATCTTCTGTCGGCATCGGCCGATTACAGGCCGAACATTGCTTAAATCCCGGCGAGCCAGGCATGGCTTCGGTACCGGCGCGGGTAGAGGGAAAGTCCCCGACCCCGCCAAAACTAATAACAACTACACTAACTATTTTACTCAACTCTAACTAATTAACTATGTAACGAATCGATTAACTAACAAAGAAAGTGATAGCGAGTAGCTAGGGAAGAATGTGGAGGTCAGGCAACTGCATTCACTGTTCCACGACCAACACGGGCGGTAAGAAGGAACTGAAGGGTGGCCGGGTCGGCTGGGCTATTTATGCGGCGCCATGGTGGCGCCACTCCAGGGGGCGCCCAGCCGACCCGCATGTTGCTAGGGTATAAAAGTTTCTCCGACGGCTGTGCACGCGGCGCAACACACCTAAATGGAATGGATATGAGCAACCACTCGAAGAAGAACATGGGTTGCAACCAAGGTCCTGTAGTGGCACCAAATCCTATGTAAAGGGGTCATATAAGGTGTCTAAGACCAGGTTACGGTTACTGGTTATGATTGTGCTGTCTGTATGCTGTATCATTTTGTAATTGAAGTTATAAGTATTGGCTGTGTGCTGTCTGTATTTCAAATTGGTGCTGCCAGTTCTGGGAAACACCCAGACAAGTTGGTGTCAGCTCTGCTTAGCCTGCTTGATGTCCATTAGGACCATTAACTACACAATTGACCCATTGAGAGGAGGCAGATACACCTTGTAACTCAGCAGGGTGTGCAGAACTGGCCCATGTGACTGCAGACTCCATTTTGCTGTAACAAAGAGTGTTCTTACACCTAAAAAAGCCTATATAAGGCTGATGCCTCATCTCCATCTTGTCTTCAATCCTGCTTCCTACCTCTGAAGGGACATTGCTACAAACTGAAGCCTGCACAAAGGACTGAATGACCCATCCCAGCCAAGGATGTTCTCCAGAGACTTGATTTGAACCTGCAGTTTACTCCATCACTGCTACAAGCCGGCAGTCCACGCCACACACTGCACCACGGGCCCCCAACAAGCACTGGGCTGCTGGTAGACCCCTGCCCCCTCCCTTATCTGGCTCGTTGGTTTCTCTGCCTTAGTCTCCCCTGGAAACTCCCACTGAAACTCCCCTGTTAGCAGCTCTGTTTGCTGGCTCCTGTGCCTCTGCAGCTTGAAGACATCTAATTTGTCTAAGTAATTCTTAACTTATTCTTTTCCTATTTTAGCCTCTGATCCTACCTAATTTTCACTGGCATTCACTATGTTAGATGTCCAGTCACCACCAACCATTTTGGTGAAAACCGAAACAAAGAAGTTATTAAGCACCTCTGCCATTTCCACTTTTCTGTTGTTGTTTTTCCTCCCTTATTGATTAATAGTCCTACCCTGTCCTTGATCTTCCTCTTGCTTCTAATGTATTTGAAGAATGTTGTCTTGTTACCCTTTATGTCTCTCACTAGTTTGATCTAATTTTTTGCTTTGGCCTTTCTAATTTTGTTCCTACCTACTTGTGTTATTTGTTTATATTCATCCTTTGTAATTTGACCTAGATTCCACTTTTTGTAGGACTCTTTTTTGATTTTAGATCATTGAAGATCTCCTGGTTAAGCCAGGGTGGTCTCTTGCCATACTTTCTATCTTTCCTACGCAGTGGGATAGTTTGCTTTTGTGCCCTTAATAATGTGTCTCTGGAAAAACTGCCAACTGTCTTCAGTTGTTTTTCCCCTTAGACTTTCTTCCCATGGGATCTTACCTATCAGCTCCCTGAGTTTGCTGAAGTCTGCCTTCTTGAAATCCATTGTCTTTATTTTGCTGTTCTCCCTCCTACTATTCCTTAGAATCATAAACGATCATTTCATGATCACTTTCACCCAAGCTGTCTTCCACTTGGAAATTATCAACCAGTTCCTCCCTATTTGTCAAAATCAAATTTAGAACAGCGTCTCCCCTAGTAACTTTCTCCACCTTCTGAAATAAAAAAAAAATTGTCTACAATACATTTCAAGAACTTTGTTGGATAATCTGTGCCCTGCTGTGTTATTTTCCCCAACAGATGTCTGATTAGTTGAAGTCCCCCATCATCACCAAGTCATGTGCTTTAGGTGATTTTGTTAGTTGTTTAAAAAAAGCCTCATCCACCTCTTCTTCCTGGGTAGGTGGTCTGTAGTAGACCCCTACCATGACAGCACCCTTGTTTTTTACCACTTTTATGTCAGAGTATCTGGCAAGAAGGAACTGAAGAGGCGACGGGTCAGCAGGGACCCATATACACCACCATGAAAGCATGACTCCAGGGGGTTCTACAGCCAGCCTGACTGGTACCGTTAGGGGAAAAAACCTTCCAACAACTCTGCACACAACTCGCACACAGCTCACACACACCTACTTGGAATGGACATGAGCAACACATCTCTAAGAGCAACAGTTATGGAAGATAGGTAACTGTTTTTTGCATATCCAAATACACCCTAACAGAGCAAAATGATTCATAAAAGCACACACTGTGGAGTAGTATGCATCTGTACAAATCTCACAGCTGTTTTGGTCAATGAGGTAAATGTAACAAGCTTGGGGTTCATTAAAATAACAAACCAAACCAGTGAACGAGAGAGAAATAAAACAAACTGGAGAATGTCTCTGGTAAACTGCCACACACAGCCATGTGGTATTCTCAAACCCCACCTCTAAGGCACATCTCCCAATTTGCATACTCACAACACTGTCTCTTCTGAGGCAGCATCTCTAAATTATAATCTTCTGTAAACATCTCTCTACAGTAAATATATCTTATTTACCTGAAAGGTTTAGAACATCTTGAAGTCAGTCTTACAATATATAAAAAATGGAAAATAATTCACTTTTCATGTTTATGTTTTTAAGAATGCTGGGCCAAATTCTGCCCATGGCACTTGAGGTGATGTCAGCAGAAACAGTATATGTATATTTGAGGGCAGAATCTGGCCTAATTTTTTGGTAATTTAGATCCACAAGCCTAGTTTTTAAATCTCGCATCCTTTCCTTCCTCCCTGCCTTCCAAAGTAAACAGATGTTTGCTTGGACTAAGACATTATTCTGTGTGACTGGCAACCCAAAACATCAAAGTATTTTGTTTATGGATGAGAACTTGAAAGTGAACTGGCCAGAAATAGATTGTAAGCAAAAGGGAGACTGCTAGTCCATTTTCATTGTCCAAGTGCAAAAAATAAACAGTATAAGTGTTGAGAAATAAATATAGGATTAAAACAGAGAAATTCAGGTGAAAAATATGTGAAAAACAACAATCCGTTTCAATAATCTGAGGTTGTGTTAGTAATACAGGTAAGAAACTGTACTGATATTATTGTTAATGTAATAGTGTCCCTTTAAAGATTTTATATCAGTAATGTAGCATCTAGACACGACGAAAAAATTGAAGGTGTATTAATTGTGTCTATATACAATAAAATTATGTATATTAGAAGTCTGTGATGTTTTTTTTCCCCTCAGCTAAATGAAGGAATGGAAAAGCCCCTTGTTGCCAATTCAAGAAGGAAGTCTAGAACTTAATTAACTTTTGATGATGGCACTCGGAGTTTGTTCAAATTATAAACTCATTTTATATCGTCTGATTAGACACAGTGATTCATTTGTCTAATGGTACCTACTAATCAATCAGAGTAGGCTTCAAATCCAAATATGTATGTGAACAATTTATCTAAGATTTAAAGGAACCACACTGCTATAGAGTATCAGGATTCCTTGAAAGTTTAAAGAATCTCCGTTTTTGCTTGTCCTCTTTTCCCCTAACTGTACCTGCACAGTCTCTGATCAAGCAAAGCACTTAAGCAAGTGCATAGAGTTATGCATGAAAGTAGTCCCATTTATTTCAGTAGGGCTATTCACATGCTTAAATTCATGCACTTGCTGGATGAGCTAATGCCCAGTTCTGGAGCTGTTGAAGTCTGTTGAATTTTTGCCATTAACTGCAGTGGGAATGGGATAAATCCCTTACTTACGAACAAAATTGCATTGCCTGATGAAATAAAGAAAGCCAGAACAGAGCAAAAATATGAATATCATAAGAATGGGCTGATAGAATGGCACTTTTAAGATTAAAAACCTGAAGCTTTAGGATTTTACTATGCTATTTTGATTCTAGTCTTGAAGCAACTACTGTAGTAGCTCTGGTTTATTAAGGAACAGTTGAGTTGGTTCCATTCTCTGTCACACACGTTATGTATAGAATCAAAGAAAAGTAGGGCTGTGTAACCATGTGGAACTCACCCGGTGGCGCCTCCTGCTGGTCGTCTCGGGGAATTAGCTTCCAGCCTCCAGAGCGCCCCCTGTCAGCCATTGTCCCGCTGCCGCTTGGCCCCCATGTCCCTCCCTGGACTCCAGTGCCCCATTATCTGGGGTTCTGCCCCCTGCCATACACCCCTCAGTCTCAGGGTCTCCCCTCGTTGAGGGAACCCCCACCCCTATCCCCACCTCATCTCAGTCATAGGCTACTGCCAGTCACCAACTAGTCCCCGCTCCCTAGGGCAGGCTGCAGTATAAGCCACTCATCACAGACAAGGGGGTTTTGGACCTGCTGCCTTCCTCTGCAACCCAGTATCTCTATGGGGCCTTGGACAAGTCCCTGCAGCCTAGGGCGTTGCCAACCTGGACCTCCCCAGCCCCTCTAGCCTTTCCTCAGCCCTGCCTCACTCTAAGCACCCTGAGCTTCCCAGCAGCCAGGCCCCTCTCTCTCTGAAGGCAGAGAGAGACTGTCTCTGCTCCTGGCTTCCCTGGCCTTTATAGGGCCAGCTGGGTCTGTTTGGGGCATGGCCACAGCTGAGGCTGTTTCTCCAATCAGCCCAGCTTTTCCCCCTGCCCCAGCCCTCTCCAGGGCTGTCTTAAGCCCTTCCAGTGAGTGGGTGACCAGGCTCAGGCTGGAAGGGACCTCAAGAAGTGATCAAGTGTATCCCTCTGTGTTGAGGCAGGATTAAGTAAACCTAGACCAGGGATCGGCAACCTTAGGCCCATGGCCCGCCAGGGTAAGCACCCTGGTGGGCCGGGAGGTTTGTTTACCTGCTGTGTCTGCAGATTCAGCCAATCGCCGCTCCCACTGGCTGCGATTCGCTGCACCAGGCCAATGGGAGTGGTGGGAAGCAGCGGCCAGCATATCCCTCGGCCTGAGCCACTCCCGCAGCCCCCATTGGCCTGGAGCAGTGAACTGTAGCCAGTGGGAGCCGCAATCGGCCGAACCTGTAGACGTGCCAGGTAAATAAACCACCCGGCCCGCCAAGGTGCTTACCATGGTGAGCCACATGCCAAACGTTGCCGATCCCTGACCTAGACCATCTCTGATAGGCGTTTTGTCCAACCCGTTGTTAAAAACCTCCCTTGAGAGGGATTCCATGATCTCCCTTCCAAGTCTATGCCAAAGCTTAACTACCCTTATCCTTTAAACAGTTTTTCCTAATATCTAACCAAATCTTCCTTGCTGCAGATTAAACCGATTACTGCTTGTCTTACCTTCAGTGAATATGGAGAACAATTGATCACCATTGTCTTTATAACCGCCCTTAACATATTTGAAGACTGTTATCGGGTTCTCCCTCAGTCTTCTTTTCTATGACTAAATATACCCAGTTTGTGTAACCTTTCCTCATATGTCTGACTTTATGAAAAAAAAAAAACCTTTTATCTTTTTGTTGCCCTCCTCTGGAGCCTTTCCAATTTGTCCAAATCTTTCCTAAAGTTTGTGACATCCAGAATTGAACATGGTACTCCAGCTGAGACCTCACAAGTGCTACATAGAGTGGGACAGATATGTCTGGTGTCTTACGTAGAACACTTCTATTAATATATCCCAGAATAATATTAGTCTTTTCCACAACCGCATCACATTTTTGCTCATATTCAGTTTGCAATCCACTATAACCCCCAGGTTGTTTTCAGCAGTACTACCACCTAGCTAGTTATTCCCCATTTTGTAGTTGTGCATTTGATTTTTTTTCCCCTTAAGTATGGTACTTTGCATTTTTTCCTATTGAATTTCATCTTGTTGATTTCAGACCAATTCTCTGACTTGTCAAGGTCATCCTGAATTCTAATCCTGTCCACAAAGTGTGTGCAATTCCTCCTATATTAGTGTTATGAGCAAATTTTAAAGGTATACTCTCCACTCCATTAATTAAAATATTGAGTAATATTGGACCCAGGACTGATCCCTGCAGGGCTGCACTAGATACATCCTCCCAGTTTGACAGGGAACCACTGATTAGTACTCTTAGAATACGGTCTCAAACCAGTTGTGCAACCGCCTTCTAGTAATTTCATCTAGACCACATTTCCCTCGTTTGCTTATAAACACGTCACATGGGACTGTGTCAAAAGCCTTACTAAAATCAAGATATATCATGTCTCCTGTTTTCCTTATCCACTAGGCCAGTAATCCTTTCAAAGAAGGAAATTAGGTTGATTTGTGTATAGGTAACTTATTCATGCAGAGCAAGGCTTATATGAATGAAGTTATCATTGTGTGTAGCATTTCAATGTGAAGAAGCATTTGACAGATTCCTTTTACAAGTAGGGAAAAAAATGTACCCCAAGTCTATTTTGTTCTCCTTTTGGTATTTGGATTTGAGACATTTTTTTATGAAATTTGTATTTCAAAGAGAAATAAAATTGTAAGATGAGAAAATATGCTGTAGATGCTCTCTGATCTCCACTAAAAAATACTTCTTCAATACTTGTAGCTTCTTCGCTTCAGAAAGAATTAATGTCCAGTAGCAGTGATTGAATTCAAATTAGCCTATCCATAAAAGTAATTGAATGTTCTAGACTTTCATTTTAATAAAATAAATTGTTCACAACATTTTATGTTTCATTAAGTACTTTTGTAAATGAGAGTAATAAATATTCTATTTAAACAAATAAAACATGCATGATTATAAATTATGCAAGCATACTTTTAGCCAGCTTTGAAATATATACCATCAATTTTCCATCCTGCTCATAGGAACTGAGAGTAGACTCATGGTAGAGATTCTAATCAGATAAGAAAATATTAATACTATTATAATATAGAAGACTTTATTCTAAATACTAGAATATAATTCTTTCATTATACTTGCATAGCTTTCAGCACCACATACAAAAACATTTATTAGAACTAAATAGTAAAATAGAATATTGCTTCCCTGTTTCTTTGTCCTCTCTTCACCCACAGCAATTTCTGTTGTCTTGTTCAAGCATCAGAATATGTGAAAAATAAAGTCTGTTTTATGAAATATTCATTATTATTATTATTATTATTATTATTATTTATTATGCATTTTGTATTGTGGTAGCTCCTAGAAACCTCATCCCCCATGATGTTTTAGGTTCTGTATAAACACACAAAGTTCTTATAATCTGAAGTAATCTTCCTGTGAGAGATTAAAGAAACTCCATCTGTTTAGAGTAGCCAAGAAATATTTAAAAGATGACTAGATCACTATCCATAGGTACTTGTGTGGCGAGAAGATTTCTGACAGTAGAGGGCTCTTTAATCTAACAGACAAAGTTTGATAAAGATTGAATGTCTGGCAGGGGATGCTGGTTAAATTCAGACTAAAAACAATTTGAATGGCAAGGCAATTAATGATTTGTGGTGGATTCTGATTTCAAGTTTTTAAATCAATGCTGGGTATCTTACTAAAAGATATGCTCTAGTGTAGCTCAACCAGAAGTTATGGGTTTGATGCAGGAATTACTGGGTGAAACTCTATGATCTGTGTTATGCAGGAGGTCAGAATAGATTATTAAAATAGTCTCTTCTGGCCTTAAAATCTATTAATCTAAGTATAAGACAAGAGATGACAGATGGACACAACAAACGGACAGGTCATGGTAACAGTGAGACAATTTTGATGACCCTGATAAGCAGTGGTCACAGCACACCAACTAACCAACCACTAACAAGATTTTTGTAGGCATCATGGCATAAGCAAGTTGTAAGAGAGGCTCTGAAGGAGGGTAATGTGGACGTCAGAATGTACTACAGCAGGGGTAGGCAACCTATGATATGCGTGCTGAAGGTGGCACACCAGCTGATTTTTCAATGGCACTCACACTGCCCGAGTCTTGGCCACCGATCCTGGGGGCTCTGCATTTTAATTTAGTTTTAAATGAAGCTTCTTAAACATTTTAAAAAACGTATTTACTTTACATACAACAGTAGTTTAGTTATATATTATAGACTTATAGAAAGAGACCTTCTAAAAATGTTAAAATGTATTACTGGCATGTGAAACCTTAAATTAGAGTGAATAACTGAAGTCTTGACACACCACTGCTGGAAGGTTGCCGACCCCTGTACTACAGTAAGTTTAAACTAAGGATTTAGTTACAACTGGACATTATGCTCTCATTTAACATTTGCAGTATCATTTCTTCAATAAATCTAATGTATATGAACAGTTATCCATTTTTAGCAGTTTCATCAAAGAACTGCAGTGCTGTTCATGAAGGTGATCCACATTTTACAAATGCAGAAACTGAGGCAGAGAGAAGTTATGCAACCTAAGCATGCTATGACAGAGTTGAGGTAGTCCACAGATCTGCTGATTCCAATCTTAACGTTTTAGGGTATGTCTAAGGTAATCTTAGGGTAATTTCCCACTCTGATAGACATACCCATGTTAGCCCTGATTGAGCTAGTGTGCTCAAAATAGCAATGTGGCCATGGGGACATGAACAGTGAGACAGGCTAGCTGCCTGAGTGTATACATAATCCAGTGGTTAGGGCATCCACTTGGGAGGTGCAGAACCAGGGTCCAGTCCCCTGCTCCAATCACTATCTAATTATTTATCTACAGTGGAACAGCATCAAAAGGAGTGACTGAGGGAGCTCCCCATCAGAATGTCCCACAGTTCAGTGGTTGGAGTATGCTTCTGAGAGCTGGGAGACCCCTGATCAAATCCTACCTCTCCTCCTGTCCCATGCAGAAGGGGAATTGAACCTGGCTCTGCCATATCCCAGATGAATGGTGTAGCCACAGGGCTACAAGTTATAAGGTGGGCAGCAGCAGCCAGATTCCAAATGGGGCCCACTTCCATAGGTGGCCTCTGAGCACATGAACCTAATTGGCTCCACGTGCAATTTTGGCAGAGAAATGCGTATCTTTCACTGGTTTGTTAATTGCTCTAGGGCTTAGGTGGGAGATAGGCATCTGGATGCCTAGTGTGAGGCAGCTATGTGCATGTCCAGAAGCAGAAATGTGGGCACCGAAGGAACTTTTACTCTGAAAACTTAGGCACTGAGTGAGTTTAAGTACCATGGCACAGTATCCAGCCTGTCTGACTCACGAAGGACCCATCACACCAGCCTCTGCTTCAACCAAAACCGATCAGAAGAAAGACTTACAAAATGCAATGAAAAGGCAGTGGAAGACACACCTAAACCCCTCCCGACAAGGGTGACAGAATTAAGGTAATTCCCCTAGCCTGATTTGCATCGGAAATTGGACAGGGAGGCATCCCATTAGCGTACAGAATGGAGAACAGAGATTCCAAGGCAAGAACCGCAGTGAACTCTTGGACAAGAAAAGCAGGGAAGCACTGCATGATGAGAGAATCTCTGCTACAGATGTTAATGAACTCACACCTGCACACACCCAGCTCAGTAGTTATCAGACCAATTCTAGTGATAAATCCTTTATTGGTATCCAAAATACTGAAACTGCCTAACTACATTGTGGGATCCCTGGAAGGAACACTGCTTATAGTCAGGAATGAGCAATTTCTATTGTCTAGACTGAAGAAAATAACTTTGGTATAATCCCTTGAGCCATTAGTTTACCCATAAACAAATCTAGTGTTCTCCCTTGAACCATTGTTGTTTCCCTACAAAAACCCCTTCCCATGCTCAAATAAGTGCTCTGATGCCTGGATCCAAAATCTGCATGAGTTCCATTGGCTGGTTGTCTGACTGATCATGCTGGGGGCTCTGCCTGTCTCCAGCACTCTGGACCCTCAGCTACCACCAGCACCTGGGAACCCTGATCAATTCAAGCTTCACGGAGTGGTGAGAACCCAGCTATCTCTCTCTCTCTCTCTCTCTGATTTTTTTTTCTCTACGCTAGGTATAGTTTTCTAATCCTGACTTTTGTAATCAAAGTTAAGCTATATTTAATGTTGTAACTGTTTTGTTTGTTTGGCTCTTCTTGTATGGTTATTACTTGGCAATAAATAACTTTTATGGTTAAGCTGGTTGCTTCCCTCCCTCTCTCTCTCTCTCTTTCTCTCGTGTTTTTGGCTTCCCCATTTGCTCTGCAGCAACACTCCTCTTACCTAATTAAAGATCCCTGTAGCACCCAAAAATCCTGTGGAATTTGCTCATCAAGTGGGTTACTACGAGAACAATTGTAACTTGAAAGTGGGGATAGGGACATACTGAACTTGTAGCATAGAAGGGTGGCAGCTTGGAAGTGTTGCTCATCCCAGCCTGCTGAGTCCAGGGACATATAAGGGATCAGCTTGGCAATGCTGATTGACCTGGTCTGCTCAGATGCACTCTGTTATATGTGTGTATGTTCATCTGATTCTGGGGCTGGAGGAATCTAGGTCCTTCCGGATAGCTCCATTGGGAGGGAACTTGCAGAAGGAAGAAGTAGGCCTTCATATGAAAACATAAGTGACACAAGCAGTACATTGATAGAATTACAGAACTACCCCCCACCCAGAAGAGTAACCCTAATAAATGAGCTTACCCCAAAGTAATGGGCAAATCTGGTAACAACCTAAAACTGGGAATTAGGCATCTAAATCTGGGGTTTAGGCAGGGCCGGAGCTACCATTTAGGCGGACTAGGTGGTTGCCTAGGGCGCCAGGATTTGGGGGCGCCAAAAAGCGGCGCCCTCCAATTTTTTTTTTAAATGTTTGAGTGGCCGTTGCCCTGGGAGGGAGAGGGAGTCTGAGCTGCTGCCGGCAGCCCAGGAGTTCCCCTGAGTCAGTGGGCCACTGCCGGCAGCCAGCAGCCCAGGGATTCCCCTGGGTCAGCGCACCACCAGCCCAGGGGTTCCCTGGGGTGAGCACACCGCCGCCAGCAGCCCAGGGGTTCCCCGGGGTCAGCATGCCGCCGCCGGCAACTGGCAGCCCAGGGGTTCCCCGGGGTCAGCGCGCCGCTGGCAGCCCAGGGGTTCCACCACACAGTCGCTGCTTCACTTCTCTCGCCTCCCAGGCTTGCGGCACCAACCAGCTGTTTGGCGCCGCAAGCCTGGGAGGAGAATTAGAGCAGGACAGCGTGCTCGGAGAGGACGCGGAGCAGAGGTGACCTAGAGTGGGGCGGTACCGCAGGGTTCCCCTGGCCTGGGGATGGGGAGCTGCCGTGGAGGAGGGGCGCCTGAGGGCAGAGGGGAGCTACTGCAGGGCTGGGGGGGTGCAAGGTGGAAGTTTCACTTAGGGTGCAAAACTTCCTTGCACCGGCCCTGGGTTTAGGTGCCTAAGTGCTTTTGTGGATCAGGCCCTAGATATTAGTATATGTAGTCACCTCTTCCTCTTTTTAGGCCATGCCTATCAAACTCATGTGGAGAAGAGGACAGAATTCCATGTTTAGCTATGATCCGTGGGGTGTTGTATAAATTCAGGACGATAATGCACTGTGGTTCTTCTTCGAGTGATTGCTCATATCCATTCCAGTTAGGTGTGTGCGCGCCACGTGGACGTTCGTCGGAGAAACTTTTACCCTAGCAACACTCGGCGGGTCGGCTGGGCGCCCCCTGGAGTGGCACCGCCATGGCGCCGAATATATACACCAGCCGACCCGGCCACCCTTCAGTTCCTTCTTACCGCCCGTGTCGGTCGTTGGAACAGTGGAGTGCGGCTTAGCTGACCTCCACCTTCCCTAGCTACTCGTAGTTCCTATTCTTGTTTTTCTATCCATAGTTGTACTTGATTGTTCTTATATAGTTAGTTTGATTCATTATAGTTCATAGTTGTAGTTGTTAGTTTTAAGTGTCAGCAGGGTTTGGGGGGTAGCCCCTTCCCCGCACCTGGTGCCGGAGCTCATGCCTGGCTCACCGGGTTTCAAGCAATGTGCGGCCTGCCACAGGCCGATGCCGACAGGAGATCCCCACGACTCCTGTTTGAAGTGCCTTAGGGAATCGCACTTATCCTCTAAGTGCCCAATTTGCAAGGCTTTCAAGCCACGAACCAAAAAGGAGCGAGACATTAGGTTAAGGCAGCTCCTAATGGAAGCGGCACTAGCACCCTCACCTTCGGCACCGAGCACGAGCCAGCAGGTGAGCAAGACTACCCCTACAGCACCGGGCACCGTCGGTACGCCTAAGGACTCCCAGCACCGGCCACCGCCGGCACCGAAGTCAACTCTGTGCCGCTCCCTCTCCTCGAGGTTGAAGACGGCGAAGGCTCAGACGGGCTCGACAACACCCGCGTCGCAGCCAGAGACTGCGCCTAGGTCGGACCGCCCGGCACCGGCACCAGCACCTGCCGCGGCACCACCTAAGCCGGCACCGTTGACTCCAGCCCCGCGACGGCCATTGAGTCCAGCACCTGGCAGCTCCCCGGCACCTGCTGTGGTAGAGCTTACTTTGCCGTCGACTCCGGAGACGTTCTCTGCGGCGAGAGACTTGATCGCCATGACCGATTCGGCACCGTCCTTACCCCTGGCACCGCCGGTGCGGGTACCACCTTCCATGGGCAAGCCGACCCTGGCCAGACCGTCATCTGTCAGCGTGGCGGAGCGGCACCGCACAAGGTCACAATCCCGCAGATGCTCCAGATCGAGGCAGCGCTCCTGCTCTCGGCACCGCTCCCAATCCCAGCACCGGTCACCTCCACGGCACCGGTCGAGCTCGCGGCACCAATCAGTCTCACGGCACCGGTCGGTCTCTCGTTCCTCATCCCGCTACTCCCGGTACCGCTCCAGCTCCTGGCACCGTCCCAGGCACTGTTCCTCCTGGAGCAGATCATACCACAGGGACTCGAGATCTCGGTCGACCTCCCGGCGCCGGGCCGGTCGCAGGTCCTGGTCTTTCTCTCGGTACCGCTCTGCTTACCGGCACCGGTCCCCACGTTCCCGGGGTGCAAGATCAGTTGGCACTTCAGCTCCCGGGTTTTCTGCTCCTCCATGGCCGTCCAGACAGACGTCCGTCTCCTCCCAGGCGGACAGCTACTACGACCGGGACCGTGAGACGGAGGTGCCCACGGGGGTCTTTCAGGACACATGTCCTCAGGACGTCGGGCCTCAACAGTGGTCCTTTTGGACACCCTGAGCGTACCATCAAGCCCAGGGTGCTCCCCTAGTCCAGACCCGCTCTGCTGCCTCAGAGCATCGGGCACCAGAGGCCACCATTTCCCGTCCCCCCACGGCTGAGTCGGAAGAGCACGTGACCCATCCTCTGGACTCCCCAGGACAGCTGGAGCAGGAACCACCCCAGGAGCAAGAGGCTATCCAGGACCCTCTCATTCCCGGGGTATCATCCTCCTCCTCCCCGGACGAGGCTGTGGCGGGGACCTCATCTTCAGGGCCTCCGCTGATAGACCTCAGGGCCCATCAGGACCTCCTTTGAAGGATGGCTCTTAATATCAACCTCCCGGTGGAGGAAGTCCCGGAAGTCGAGGACCCTGTCATGAGCATCCTGGCCGCAGTTGCCCCTACCCGGGTGGCACTTCCGTTCATTAAAACTATCCAGGCCACTGCCGACACTCTCTGGCAGTCGCCAGCCTCCATTCCACCGACGGCGAAGGGAGTTGAGAGGAAGTATATGGTACCCTCTTGGGGGTATGAGTATTTGTACATTCACCCTCCTCCCTCCTCCTCAGTTGTCCGGTCGGTCAATGAAAGGGAGCGCCATGGTCAGCAGGCGCCTGCCCCGAAGTCCAAGGAGGCTAGGCGGATAGACCTCCTGGGAAATAAAGTGTATTCAGCGGGGGCCCTACAACTCTGAGTGGCCAACCAGCAGGCTCTATTGAGCCGATATAATTACAACACCTGGGCGGAGGTGGGTAGGTTCACCGAACTGCTACCCCCAGACTCTCGCCAGGAATTTACAGCGTTCCTAGAGGAAGGCAAGAAAGTGGCCAGGACCTCTCTTCCGGCCTCCCTAGACGCGGCTGACTCGGCAGCCAGAACTTTGGCCTCTGGCATCACCATGAGGCATATCTCCTGGCTCCAGGTCTCTAATCTTCCCCTGGAGCTTCAATATACTATCCAGGACTTACCCTTTGAGGGCAAGGGTTTGTTCTCGGATAAGACTGATCCTCGGTTGCAGAGCCTGAAGGACAATAGAGTCATCATGAGGTCGTTGGGCATGCATACCCCCGTGACCCAACGTAGACCCTTCAGACCCCTACCCAGCCACCCGTATTTTCCACCACGGAACAGGAGGACCTCAGTAGGAGGCGCGGGCGGGGTGGCCGGAGGTGCCAATCCGGCCCCCAAGGGGGCCAGAACCAAGGGCCTTCGAAGGCACCACCAGGGCCTAAGGCCAACTTTTGAAGGTGCGCCCGGGGACGGCGTACCAGTCTCAAGGCAGGATCCTTTTCCCCCCTTCTCCAATCGTCTTTCCTACTTCCTCCCGGCATGGTCCCAACTTACTTCGGACCTTTGGGTGCTACACACCGTGAAGCAAGGTTACCACCTCCAATTTGCTTCATCCCCGCCTTCCCAACCCCCATCCTGGTCCCTCTTCAGGGACCCCTCTCACGAGCAAATCCTCTTGCAAGAGGTGCAGTCTCTCCTCGCCGCAGGAGCCATAGAGGAGGTCCCGATAGCCGAGAGGGGGAAGGGGTTTTACTCCCGCTATTTTCTCATTCCCAAATCCAAGGGAGGCCTCCGACCTATTCTAGACCTGCGGGGGCTCAACAAATGGCTGCTCAAGTTGAAATTCCGCATGGTCTCCCTGAGAACTATTATCCCGTCCTTGGATCCTGGAGACTGGTACACCACCCTCGACATGAAGGACGCGTACTTCCACATTGCCATCTTCCCACCGCACAGGAAGTACCTTCGATTTATGATCAACCACCAGCACTTCCAGTTCGCGGTCCTTCCCTTTGGCCTCTCCACGGCCCCGAGAGTGTTTACAAAGTGCATGGCCGTCGTCGCCGCCCACCTCCGCAGGCAGCAGATACATGTGTTCCCATATCTGGACGACTGGCTCATCAAGGGGACCTCTCAGACTCAGGTCCGCCAGCACGTCAGCATAATCACGGACCTCTTCTCCCGGTTGGGCCTACTCCTCAACACTGAGAAATCCACACTGGTCCCCACACAAAGGCTGGACTCACAGGGGCACCCGGACTCCACTCATGCCAGGGCAATACTTGCCCCAGGGCCCGCTTCCAGACGATCATCTCGATCACCAGGGTCGCAGGCCTCCCCAATCACCTCGGCTCGCACCTGCCTAGGCCTACTGGGGCATATGGCCGCATGTACTTATGTGACCAAGTACGCCAGGCTCCGCATGCGGCCCTTTCAAACGTGGCTCCATTCGATCTTCCGCCCGAGCAGGGACCCTATGATGTCCTGCACAGTTCCCACGAGCCCCTCCGCTCCCTTGACTGGTGGCTGAATCCGTCCATGGTATGCGCGAGGAGATCCCGTTTCGACCACAACAGCCGTGCTGACCTGACGACGGATGCGTCATCCCTCAGTTGGGGGCCCATCTAGGTTGCCTTCGTACCCAGGGTCTTAGTCATCCCAGGAGCTTGCGCTCCATATAAAATGTCCGGGAGTTGAGAGCCATCGCCTCGCTTGTCAGGCGTTCCGCAACATCTTCGCAGCCGTTGTGTGTCTGTATTCACAGACAACACAACGGCTATGTACTAATCAACAGACAGGGGGACCCGCTCGTCTCCCCTGTTTTCTAGAGGCCATTCAACTCTGGGACTTCTGTATACCCACCAAGTGGACCTAGTGGCGTCCTTCTTCCGGGGTCCGGAACACTCTGGGCGGATCGGTTGAACCGGTCCTTCCCCACGAATGGTCAATAAGCCAGACGTCATCCATTCCATCTTGCCAAGAGGTGGGATTCCCCTCGTAGATTCTGTTCGCCTCCCGCTCAAACAGGAAGTGCCAGAAGTTTCTGCTCCTTTCAGGGTCTTCTCCCCAGGAATCGATCACAGAGCAATCCTCCTACACATGGAGGCACCACCTGCTATATGCCTTCCCTCCGTTCCCTCTGGTGCACAAGGTCCTGTTGAAGCTCCGCAGGGACAAAGCGCATCTAATTCTGATTGCGCCTGCGTGGCCCAGACAGCACTGGTACACCACCCTGCTAGATCTGTCCATGGCCGATCCAGTTCCCCTCCCTCTCCTCCCGGACCTGATCACACAAGACCACGGCAGGCTTCGCCACCCAGACCTGCGAACCCTCCACCTCACGGCATGGCTCCTGCATGGCTAAACGCGGCGGAGTTATGTTGTTCCGCTCCAGTACAGCATATTCTCCTCAGTAGCAGAAAGCCTTCCACCTGCTCCACGTATTTAGCCAAGTGGAAACGCTTCTCATGCTGGTGCACAACACAGGACGTTACTCCCTTGGAGGCCTCGATTCCCGCGTTCCTAGACTACCTCTGGTACCTTAAGCAGCAGGGCCTGGCGACATCCTCTCTGAAAGTGCACCTGGCAGCTATATCCACTTTCCATTCAGGCGAAGGCGGTTGCTCCGTGTTGTCCCACCCAGTGGTCTCTCGGTTCCTTAAGGGTCTGGAGCACATCTATCCCCCCGCACGTCGCCCTGCCCCCACCTGGGATCTGAACTTAGTCCTAAACAGGCTAATGCAACCACCTTTTGAACCACTAGCGACTTGCTCGCTCCTGTACCTTTCATGGAAGACAGTCTTCCTGGTGGCCATTACCTAGGCCAGGCAGGTCTCTGAGCTGAGAGCGCTCACTGTGGACCCACCGTACACTGTCTTTCATAAGGACAAGGTGCAGCTGCGACCTCATCCGGCGTTCTTCCCTAAGGTAGTGTCTGCCTTCCATACCAACCAGGACATCTTCCTCCCGGTCTTCTTTCCGAAGCCCCACTCTTCTCGGAGGAAGCAGCAGCTACATTCCTTAG
This sequence comes from Chelonoidis abingdonii, assembly GCF_003597395.2. Taxonomy (NCBI): domain Eukaryota; kingdom Metazoa; phylum Chordata; order Testudines; family Testudinidae; genus Chelonoidis; species Chelonoidis abingdonii. Next base: position 269,662,188 of record NC_133769.1, read on the forward strand.
ATGTGCGTAGAGCACTCGCTTTCTATATTGAGAGAATGAAGCCCTTCCGCAAGTCTCCACAGCTGTTCGTGGCGGTTGCGGAGCGGATGAAAGGTCTGCTGGTCTCCTCCCAGAGGATTTCCTCTTGGGTGACAGCCTGCATCCGCACGTGCTATGACCTGGCTTATGTCCCCTCGGGACACCTCACGGCGCATTCCACCAGGACTCAAGCTTCCTCAGCCACCTTCCTGGCTCACGTGCCCATCCACGAGATATGCCGTGCTGCAACCTGGTCATTGGTCCACACCTTCACCTCGCACTATGCGCTGGTGCAGCAATCTAGAGATGATGCAGCCTTTGGTGTAGCGGTTCTCCATGCTGCCACATCTCACTCCGACCCCTCCGCCTAGATAAGGCTTGGGAATCACCTAACTGGAATGGATATGAGCAATCACTCGAAGAAGAAAAGACGGTTACTTACCTTTGTAACTGTTGTTCTTCGAGATGTGTCGCTCATATCCATTCCACACTCACCCTCCTTCCCCACTGTCGGAATAGCTGGCAAGAAGGAACTGAAGGGTGGCCGGGTCGGCTGGGGTATATATTCGACGCCATGGCGGCGCCACTCCAGAGGGCGCCCAGCCGACCCGCCGAGTGTTGCTAGGGTAAAAGTTTCTCCGACGAACGTGCACGTGGCGCGCACACACCTAACTGGAATGGATATGAGCAACACATCTCGAAGAACAACAGTTACAAAGGTAAGTAACCATCTTATCTCCCACTGGCAGCAGCAGGTTTGCACAGAATGTTGTCCATAGATTTGAATAGGCAGACACTCTTAGGCTACACCTGCTCTTGCATGTTTCCCTGGGTACTTGCCTATGTATTGCTAGCACATGTACCCTGTACTCATGCCAAGTGCCCAGATATGCTGAGGTAGGTCTGGGTATATGCTGTACACAGGCATAAACCTGCATCCACACTACCTCGTATTCCAGAGGCCTGTGCCTCACAGGAGACTCTCTGGGAATCACCTTGCTGTGTGATGCTGGTACTGCACATCGCCTTCACACATTTGGCAATGGCAGCTTCCGGTCATTTCTCCCTTCTGCCCAGTTGCATTGGAGACATGGAACAAGTTTGTGATGCTGGTGTGGTTCTGCTCCTGCTCTTTGGGCAAATGTTCCTGCTGACACGGGCAAAGTCATGGAGGACAGTGTATTCTGACCACACGCTGATCAGCACCTGTGTGTGCTCCAGAGACCAGACGGCTGCTCTTGGACCATGACCGCCTGTACTGAACAATAGATTTTGACACAAAACTGTTCTGCAGTGCTCAGCAGAGGTGGCTAATATCACTGGCAATGTGTGGATCAGGGACCTTTATGTCTTTGGATAAGGATCAGGCAGCAAAGTGATTAATGCATTTGGGTAATGGTGCTGGAGGACTGTTGAGACCCTCCCCTGGTATATGCCCTGATCCCCCTCCACACTGCATTGTAGAATGGGTATGGGGCCATGCCACAGCAAGGGTGAGTCCATAGCCACACCCTCACGCGTGCTAGCTTTTGTGCACTATGCCGTCCTTTACGAACATGCTTCAGGTTTTCAGGTACAAACAATTTGCAGTTTATGGGACAACAACGCACATGTAACCATGTATAGTCGCTGCTATAGGTGGACCCTTAGTAGAAGGTCTGTTACTCTTTAACTTACTTCCCTTGTTTTTTCACCAGTGACTTTGTGGCTCTTTGGTGCTTGGTTGAAGCCCATCTGTTTACTTAGGCTCTTGGCTGAGGTAGCCCCGCTGTGAAGCAGTGCTTGGCTGAGAAGAACTAAGTTAGGCAGTTAGGTTCTTGTCCTTATTATATTGTGGTGGCATTATGGCAGCTTTGTTCTGTTTTGAGGGAGTGTTTGATCAGTTGTTGGATTTTAAATTGATTTATTTTAACTGATCTGTGGTACATACACTCAGAAGCCTATGCAGTGGACATGGGTTCTTATGGATACAAATATAATTGAATTGTGAGGGACATATATTTCCAATAAGTGTAAGCAGTGGCACTGCTTGGTTTTTTTTAATTCTCTTTCTTCCATCAGATTAAATTAAGAAACCTGTTTCTGCCTTAGTGCTTCCCTTTTCTACCTCCTCTTTTGGTGTTATTGATTCCCCTTAAAGGGTGCTGAATGTTGATGAAGCAGTACTTGACCCAAACCCAGGCAATCACTTTTGGGTAATTAGTGCCTTGTAGCTGCACTGATTTGAATATCAAGAGGAACATATTATGTATTCACTAATGGGTTTATGGTGAGATTTTAACCACATACCTGAGTAATTATTCACCTGAATTGCACTGGTCTATCTCAATGCAACATTTGCAGTCTAATTAAGGACTCCGTTTCCAGTAAAATTCTGGTAAAACTTTGAAATACAGGACAGAGTAGTCAGATTGTTAATTATAATCTCTCAATAAGCACCCTCAGTGTTTTTTATTTTTATTTTGATATTCTAAGTGGAATAATAGTTCAGAATTATATCTCTATCTTTTTTTGTAATGCAATGTAAATTAAATTTGAGTCAAGCTTATGTTTCTCAGAGATATAAACTGAGACAGTAGAGAACTCTTCAGTGAGAGGTATGCAGACTGTGGGTGTTGTAAAAGTGACAAGCCTTTAAAGTGTTAGGCGAGAGAGAGACACTGTGTGGGTAGAGGAAAGATTTTTTTTCTCTAAAATATTGCACTTCTTTGTGATTCTTGATAAGAGTCTAGAAAATGAAATACCTGCTAGTGGATTCTTGATGCTATATTCATCCTTACAATACCAGGAGGCAGTGATTGGTGGAAAAATCAAATAAGTCCCCCACCCCACCTCCCAGTAAGCCTGAGCACTTTTTAAAACTTATTTCTAATTTTAAAATAGCTGTAATAGCATGAGTTGATCAAATGAAGGGTAGGAGTGGATGCTGCTTCACTGGATATCATCATAAGCAAATGTGCTGCACATTTTAAAGGTTAGGGACAGTGAATTATACAGACTTCTCCCTGAAAGATAAAGTCACAAGTCGCAAAACTCCCGTGGTAGCTTAGCCATTGGCTAAGCATGCAAACTACTTGTGACAGTATTTTCACTTTTTCCCAGGAGTTTCCCTGGGCCCAGAGTTCTGCAAGGTGGGAGGAGGGTTGGGAAATGAGAAGACTTGCATTGTCCTCCCATCTCTTCCACCCAATGGAATCAGAGGCTGTATTAACTTCTCTGTGGAGTCCCCTTCTGCACCACAGAATCATATTAAAGGGGAAGGAAGGGCAGGACCAATCAGCAGCTGGAGAAACCCATGTTGCCCAGGAGATGGGGCGGAGCCATGGGGTGACCAAAGCTGATGAAGAGGAGCAGGACATCCTCATCGATGGCCCTGTATGCTGGTGTAGCCCCGAGATCGCAGGGTTTGTGGCACAAGCACGCTGTTCCCTTCAAGGGGGCAGGGGCGACTCTATTATTTTGCCACCCCAAGCACGGTAGTCAGGTGGCTTTCAGTGGCATGCCTGTGGGATGTCCACTGGTAACATGGTTTCGTCAGTGTGCCTGTGGGAGGTCCGCTGGTAATGTGGATTCGCCAATGTGCCTTTTCTTCCGCATTTCTTGTATACCACATTACCTTTCTCTTTTGAATCCTTTAAATTCTCTTGCCTCTGTGCATCACACTGAAATTTTGTCCCTCAACCATTGCTCCACCCCTGCCTACCTTGTTTCTTCCTGCTTCTCCAACCTGCTCCCTGACCACTCATTCTGTCTTCCCCTTTCTACTCCTGCATCCTGTTAGTGTGCCTGCAGACTCTCTGCTCTTTAATATGTAGTCCTTATATAGCGCTTTTCATCAGCAGATCTTCAAGTGGGTTACAAAGGGACGTAAGTATCATTATCCCCATATTACAGCTGTGAAAACTGAGTCATGTGGCAGTGAAGTGACTTGCCTGAGGTCACGTACCCAGCCAGTGGTAGAGCCAGGAATAGAATCCAGAGGTTTGATTCTGTGCTCCGTGTTGTGCAAAGTACAAGACCAGCATTTCAACAACAACAACAAAAATATTGAAAACCAGTGAATGCATAGTCTGCCTTTTTCTTATTTTCAAAGCTGCTTTTTTTTTGAGTATATTAAAAATAAGTGTCGACATTACTGTGGAACAATAAAACTAAAACTTGTGTTATTGTAATTCATTGATCTACAAAAACCAGTCCTGGAGTGTACTGGCTCTGTGTCGCCCCGTTCCAAACACTTGGAGTAAAGAGCATGGCTGAAGAAAAGTGGGTGTAGCTGGAGTTTCATTGTGCTACAGCGATGCCTAGCTAGTGGAATGGCCCCTTGTAGCCATAGGGAGATGACTGGAATCTACATCAGCACTAAGGCTTCTCTAAGTCATGCCAGTGGCTGAAAAGACCCCTGGCCAACCTCAGGATTGGGAAGCGACAGAGTTGGCATGAAGTGCACTTCAGCCACACTTGGGAGTCAGGATGACTGTGTGGGTCTGGGCAAGTCACTTAGGAATAGATTTGTAAAGGTATTTAGGCACCTAACTTCCACTGATTGGGAATTTCAGACTTGGATGGCTTGGTTAGGCACCTAAATTAATGGCCTAATTTTCAGAAGCGATGAGCCCCTGAGTACCAGCTGGCAGAGGATCTGCTGTTCTGTATCTCCTATCAGGCCTGACACGCCCACTACACCTAATACATTGCTGTCATAGTATTTATCTGTAAAGAGCATCATGTGACATATCAAATGAAAGCTGGCAAAACACTGGTCATTAATATTGTGTGTTTTATGGATGGATGGTGTATAAAGAGTTATGTGTATGTGCTGGAAATATGTTCCTAAAATATGTTTTGGAGTCGGCCTTGATAAGCAAGTTTGTCCTAGACAAAGGAATGTAGATTTGCTTGTGACTCTGATATAAATTGAGCAAGGTAATGTCAAAGACAGTGGGCAGTTCATTTGCATCTGAGGTAAACACCAGTTATCAGGAGCTTGAGGAAACAGCATGGTGTCAGCTCACTAGAGGACACTGGGCAGTCTGAACCCCAGGGGGTTTTCTGATTCTTCAGAAAGACAGTGAACTTTGGGGAATGTAAGAAGAAACAAAAGAGCATCACTGAAAGGACAAAGAGGTCAGCACTCTTCGCATTTATGAATGGTGGACCCCAAACTATGTGCGCTGGTTACACTGAGAAGTAGCTTTAGGTAAGGAACTGATCTTAGGATACGTCTACACTTAAAGGCTACAGCAGCACAGGTGAACTGCTTCAGTGTAAACACTATGCTGACAAGAGAGGTTCTTCCATTGGGACAGGTGGATTACCAACACAAGAGGTCGATCTACTGCTCTCTATACTGCGGGTAAGTCGATATAGCTATGTTTTCTCAGGGGTGTGGATTTTTCACACTCCCGAGAGATGTAGTTATACTGATATACATTCCTCGTGTAGACTCAGCCATGACAAGGATTGTATCCTCTTGAGTTAAGTTTTAGTCACTAGAAAGCATGCTTATACTTTTGTTTTATATGTAAAATAAAAAAAATATTTATTTGTTTTATTTATTTTCTGTTTCTATCTCTGCTTGGGATCACTTAAATCTCTGTTCTTTATTAATAAACTGATTCATGTTTTATTGTGAATCCATCTCAGTGCTGTTACATTGAAGTGAGGGTTGCATCCTCAGCTGAGCCAGCTAGTGTGTATTCTGTGTGGGCTTGGTATTTCTGTGGGTATCCAATGACGGGCTGGATGCTGCAGAGGAATGCTCTTCCACAGGGTGCGGGAACGGGGGCACCCAGAGTTAAGTGCAAGGCAAGGAAAGTTTGTTGTGCTGGCTAACAGACTGGAATATCAGGGATGTGACACATAGTTAGCAGCAGCAGATCTCCCTCACTGAGACTCAGGGGTAACAATGTAACTTACATTTCTGGATGCCCCGAAAAAACATCATACACCTGCAATTTCCATCGACAGCAGCTAGGGTTGTGATTGTTCCATTCTACACAGCGAAAAATAGCCTTACTGAAAAATAGTTCAGGGCCCTGGGGATGTTCAAGTTGGGAGTAGAGATTGAGAGTGGATTCTGATGGTTTCTGTGATGGTTGATTTACAAGAATGCACAAAGTCCTGCTTCTCCAAACACAGGAAGGTACATACCCCAAAGGAGCAGTTTTACAGTTTACAGGCCCACGCTTCTTTCAGCAAGCACACCTGTCCCAGACCTCTCTCTAGGCTTCTCCAGGTTGCTTATAGGCTTCTAATTGGATTTCTGGCTTTGGTCCTGAGTCTCTCTCTCATTCTTTTGTTGTAGGTGTAGGTCTTATGATTAACTTATCCTGACAGTTATGTTAACAGAAGGGTGTGTTCATATCCAATCTCAAAGAGGCGTGAGATTGATGCAGTCACCAGTAACCCTCAGCATAACAATATGGTCCCAGGCATCTCAGAAAACTGTGACAAAAAAACCAAGGGCCACTTCTGAAAATGTTGGCCTTAACCTCTTTGTCCCAGGTCTTCCCATCTCTTAATTCCAGATAAAATTTATTTACCTGCTTCAGAGAGGTTTCAGGAGGAGTCATTAATTATTTTGAAGATATTATTAATTAATTTGAAGACATAAAGCACTATATAAAATGTTAATAAGATTTTTTTTTGAGCATCAGTTTCCCTGTTGATGTGAATCATACACAATATCTGCGACTAAAAATTTGTTCCCTGAAATTTGTGACCAGCTGAAGCAAAAACATCACTCTGCAGCCTCTAATTTTTATCTTTGTTGGTGGCATCATTTAAGTTGCTACATTCTCCCAAAACAGAGTTTTGACTGATTTATTGATTAAATTCCAAAAAAGCAACATTTATTTTCTGAGCACTGGCAAAACAGCATGGAAATGTAAGACCTGAGGTTCTCCTCCATCTCTGAGCATGCTGATTATTACATACATTCCTCTAGAATGACCATTTGTTATTGACAGTCTACCAGAGCTCTGTGAAAGCTCCCAAATATCATGATCTGCTCTGTCCTCTTGATACTTTGCAAAATACTGGATCTGAAAGTTTACATGTCAGTTTAACATTATGACATGAATCTGTTGTTTTATTCATCTTGTATATATGCACTCCTATAACTTTAATATTCATGTTTATTTTTGGAGGACTCTTTCTGTTTAAAGATTTGATGGCCCAGATTTCACACTTGGCATCCTTAAGTTAGATGCGCATACAAATTTGATAATTGCTCTTTAAATGTATTTTATTATTGACATATCAATCAATGGGTGCAAAGTACACTCATGGTAGTGTGAGTACTTCTCTGGTAGTATAAAGGGACCTTACAACAGATATAAAATACATATATAATGGGAATAACTAGTTTTACATGTTCATCCTCTAGTGTAGGGGATGTGTTGGTGTGGGAGAGGGCATGGCTGGAACATGCTAAACTCTCACAATCCCATTTGGGGTAATTACAAATCAACATAAATTTGAGCACCAATAAGGCTGGTAGCCCAATGAAAAGCCATATTTGTCTCCCTGTTAGGTCTGCTGAATGGAGCTTGGATGTATCTAATGTTCTGGGCATAAGTGGCCTGGCAAATCTATGATCTGAGTCTATATGACTTGTACAACCCCTCATGTCCACGGGGGTTCAATCCCTTCTGCCAAAACACAACTTGAAATCTCTAGGAAGAAAATTTTTGATCAGGTGTAACCAAGGACTGTGCCCTCTCCTATTCTGTTGACTGTTTCAAGGAAATACTTTCCTTTCGCTGAGGCTTTGTTTGAAAATAGTTATTTGTAATGAATTATTTAAATAATGAAAATTGATAAACTCATTCAATTGATTTTAATACCTCTTGTAAAAGATGGTTAGGTATCACCTTAAGGGTGTCTGATTTATTTTTTGTGAAGGAAATATTTCATGTATTCATCCGTAGAGATGTGTTACAGTCATACATGAGCAGTTTCTTATACGTTATTATGGTGTCATTTAAAACAAGCAAACAATGTTGTGCATTAATTTGCTTCTTGTGAAAGATACAGTATTGACCAGCTTGGAGTGAATTCTGCTATACACAGAACCAGTACTTTACAGGTAGAGGCAGTAGAAGCTTTCTGCAGTGTTTCAGACCCAATACCCATTCAGTCCTTTGTCTATAGGCTGACAATGCAAAAAAAGAATTGTCGCTTAGTCCCAACTATGGGGCTGGCTTTTGTGATGTATCTGTTCTTTGGAGAGGCTACTGAGACCACTAAAGTAATTTCACAGACCGTAAGCAGAGATCGGAAGGTGCCAACTTTCAGTCACTGACTTGAGTTAAATATATACCAATGTTCTAGGTGTGAAAAACTCTAAATCTTATTACCTGCCTCCTGAACTGTCCAGTCTTCCTTCCATTTCTTTGTCTGTGGGCAGCATGCTTGGTGCATACATTTCTCATGGCAGTGCAAAATGGTTCTCAACTTTGGCTAATCTGGTTAAGGTTTGTATTTTCAATTGATTTTGAAATCCAAATATTTGCAATTTTCGCCTCATTTTTATATTTTATATAACATCATCAGGCAATTTTTCATAGGCACAAACTGTCTCCCTGCAGCCAAGTGTTTGCACAGCTTTCCTTGACTACATGTCAATATGGGGTACATATTGATTTGTACTTGTGTTTCCTCTACCATTGAAGAAGAGGGGGCTGGATTTACCCCTCTGTGCAGAACTAGAAATGGTGGCTTCTCTTTAACCCTCATTCTATATCTACAAGAATTTTACACATACAGTTCTATAGTGATATATTTTCTGGCTCAGTTAATCTTTGAAATCAACCACTGACGTCCACAGTTAATGTACTGTTTTAATGTCAGGTTGACATACATGAAACTTGTTTTCTCATCCATTTCTCAGGGATATAGGTGATGTAAATTCATTGCCAGGCAACACTAGAACTAATCTCATACAAAACTTCACTGCTTTCATTGAAATGCACTCACCTCTGCTAAGCCTGTTTGCAAAAATGTATTGCATGCAGTGTTGTATATTGAATTCTGCTGAAAAGCAATAGGATTTATTTAGAGACTCCTTGTATTAAAGTGATATAGATTTAAAAAAAGAGAGAGAGAGAGAACAGAAATCACCATCTTTCCTTATATAGTCACCATTCCTCAGATGTAGATTAAAAGAATTAAAGTCACCTGATTGTACATTTCTTATCATTAGGTTTAGGTTGCTAGCAAATAGAATCAAACTGCTCCAAGATCAATATGCTGCTATCTAGGACAGTTAATGAGTATCTTTGATGAATGGGTATATATCTGTACAATTTATTGATTTCTGTGTGAGATCATGAACACTATGTGTCTGTGTCAGGGTGAAAACTCCATTTTGAATGTGTAGCCTTCTGCCTTCTCTACGCTCTTTTCACCTCCATACTGGATTGAGAATTCCACAGATGGTGGCAAAAGAATAACCGTATAAGGCAGTTGATTCTTAAATACCCAGTTAGTGGACATCTAGTCAAAACTGGTTCCTGCCCAGAAGAACTGGTTTACAATGAACCAGTCTTGACAATGAAGTCACCTGACAGGGGTCTGAGCCCATGTGAGGAAGCTGGCAAAGGAAGAGTCACTTCATATGATACTAAAGGTTGTAAGAGAGGAATAAATACACACTTTGGTGTGTGTGTGAGAGAGAAACAACCTGGTATGTGTTTGTGACTGTGAATCTATCTGAACTAGTCGGGCAGTGAGGTTTGTTCAGGGAGATTTTGGCAAACCAGTAAAGTGCTTAAACCACTATTGTGTGTTGCTAACAGTAGTCAAGTTAGCAGGCCATACTGAACCATTCTTGCTTACTGCTAAAAGGAGCTAAGTCAGCAGGTTGTAAATTGGTCATGTAGCGGCCTCAGTGAGGGGAGGGGGTTTCGGGTGCCACAAACAGAGCAGCGTGACCCTACGCCCTTCCTGCTAAGAGTGTTAAAATTGCTGATGAATATATTTTAGAAAAACAAGAGGTCCGTTTATATGTACCCCTGGGAATTTTTTTCAGGGCCCAAAGGCATGGACACTCTGGAAAAAAAAAATCTCTGGTTAATTGGCAATCATAAGGTGTCTGACCTTTAACTCTGCTTGCTTAGCAAGTTTTCTTTAAGGGATATGTCATTGTATTACTAATGTATAAATAAGGGGGAAAAGTTTGAGGTATTTGGAATTATCAGGAGGGGCTCTTCAGGGACACTCCCTCTGGATGCATCTTCGGGTCCCCACTAGCAGACAGAAGCCTGGCCAGCTGAAGCCTGTCACAGCGCTACGCAAAAGCCACACTCAGCTTCAGTAATTATTGAGGGTTAAGGGTGTTTTACTAACCTGTTGTGGACATGTGTAAGTGCTTGAGACTAAGTAAAATTTAGCTTTAAGTTAAGTGAAAGCACTCTCGTGTTGTCCTGTTTGTGCCATCGGTCGGACAGCCATGTCTCCCTTGATTTATTTCCTGATACCACCTCGCACAGAGTAAGAGTTACTAGAGCTTTGGGTTAAAAGAACCCTGGGTAACAAGGTTCACTGGGTGGCAACAGAGGCACCTTGTGACACATTTACATTGCAGTGTAGACATACCCTTAGACTATGTGTCAGTCTCACTCAGACCAGAAATCCTTAGTCAGATCATATAAATGAGTCAAGAGATGTTCTGGTTGGTGTTTACACTGCAGCTTTAAAATGATTTCTCTCTGCAACAGCTAAAGTACTGGGTGATGACCTTTTTTTTGTGGTTAGACATGCGTGCAAGCCAAAAACCTGTGACAGTTCAGATCGACATCCAAACTTTGCAAATCTGATCCATCTCTAATATTTTTAAACTTAATTTTTCTTCCATTCCTCAAGACAGTCGCCACTTTTCTCACAATTCTTATGAAATTTTGTTGCTGTAGATATGGCATATGAGTGCCAGGGAGGCAGAATTGTGAGCTCTACCCTCAAACATTACTTGTCTTTTCAAAACTGCTTCCCCAAGCCTTTCATGTTCTCTCACATCATAGAATCATAGCCAGGCATAATAGTGGATTCTGTCTTAGGAACTGAAGGTATCATTTATCTAATCAGGGCTAATTTATTTAGAAGTCAAACTGGATAGCCTATGAATATATCAGAGTCCTACATCAGAGTCTTATAGAGATTTACAATGAGGGTCATGTGTAATGGTAATTGCTTACATGACACACAATCACTCATTGATGATTTTGAGTGCTGGGTGCTGATCAGAAAAATGGAAGAACAAAATAAACATTGCCTTGCATATGTATCACTTGTGATGTGATGAGATTGTTTATATATGGATGGTGTGAAAATTGTTTAAAGAAACTAGATTTACTTTTTTTGTGTGTATGTATGAAGTTTTCCCCACTTGTTCCACTTTTTTCAAATAGTTTCGCAGTTGGCATCCTTGTTGGTCTTGCAAACAGTAAGTTTGTGGAAGTGGTGAATACATGCGTTGCCTTTCCCATAAAACACCATTCAATCTAATCTAGCTATTATATTTTAATGTGATCATCAGCATGACTGCTGGCTGTTGCAAACAAAGTAGCCCTTTTTTATTATGAAACAGGATAGTTTTTGTAAGTTAAGTGGCTATATATTCTGTTTCAATCTGGAGACAGGGTGCAGGCAAATTCAGGTTGCAATCAATACCATCTTTAATACAGGGGAATCTTTCCAATAATCTTTGCCAGTTTCTATCATATGTAGGTTGTATCTTTGTTATACATGACCTTATTTCAGGAACAGATAAATGTACATGAACAAAAGAATCGCATTCACATCACTAATAGTTATAATCCTAGCCTAATAAGAGAATTGATTTACAATACATTTATTTTGTCTAAATTTAATTGATAGTTATATTTCCTTAGACTACAAATTTCTGATATGAAATTCAAGAGCTAGTAACTGTAGTATGTAACCTATCACTGAAATCAGCCTCTGTGCCAGATGACTGGAAGGTAGCTAATGTAATGCTGATTTTTAAAATGGGCTCCAGATGACATCCTGGCCATTACAGGTTGGTAAACCTAACTTCAGTGCCTGACAAATTGGTAGAAACTGTGGCTACGTCTACACTGCACGATTATTTCGAAGTAGTTTAAACCGATATTACGAAACCGATGTTATAAAATCGGTTTTGCGCGTCCACAATGCGATCACAAAATCGATTGCTT
>NC_133769.1:269684479-269760085 GCF_003597395.2 Chelonoidis abingdonii
AAAAAACAGAGAGGAGATTAAGGGAGGAGAGATTTCTTCGCGGCGCATAATTCAGTGGAGCACTGCCGGCAGCTAGCAGCGCATATGGAAGCGGACTACAGCGTTAGAGCCGCGGTAGAGACTGCCATGAGGGCACTGTAGAGCGTACCATGGAGCAAACTCCGGCAGTCGTCAGAGTGTGTTATTGACCGGCTCTGGCCCTGTGTGGAGGGAGCAGCGAGTACTGCGAGTTGTCCGAGTACGCTGTTCTGAGAGACCAACGTATAGAGGATGAACGAAGCACCAGTAGTTAGAGGGGCACAGGAGCATCGAGATCAACGTATATTCTGAGTAGTTCTAATATCATACGAATGGATGGCGGCGATCTCGTCTATAGAATTCTTGAGGATAATTATACGAGAGTATGCGCAGCTGTATCTAGAGGGTCAGTTGTATCTCTATTTATATAAAGTGTATTTCTATGGATTAGTCAAAAAGTCGGCCTGTGAGCGCATTTCAGTTAAGTCCATTAGAGACATAGTTGTGTAGCCTGATGTATGAGTAAAGAGGAAAAGGTCCTCTCATCCGATGCAGTAACTAGATGAAACACAATACAGAAGCGCAAAGGGTAAGTAAGTGTCCAGATCTTGTGGCTTGTGTCAAAATAGAGAAATGGAATTAACAGTGGGCATCCCCAAAGAATCTTGTAATGGCAATCATTTGTGCTGTTCAAATTCATATCTGCATTAATCGAGACTGAAAATGCGGTATGCCAAAATGAAGTGCGAAAAAATTTGCAGAAATAATACCAAAAATTGTTCAATCTGGTAGTTAAGGTCCAAAAGCAGCACTCCAAAGGAGGTTATAGGGCGAGAGCTCATCAGAAAACTGAGTGACTGGACAACAAGCAGAATGTTATTGAATGAAATTCAATGATGATAAGTGCAAGGTAATGCACATTGATAAGAATAATCCACTACTACATATATAATAATGGTTCCAAATAAAGCTGTTCCCATCCCAAGAAGGGATCTTGGAGTCAACCATGTGGAATAGTATCTCTGAAAATCAACATCAAGTTTTTAAAAAAAGCCAGCCAGTCCAGAAAACGGCTAAACATAAATGTTAGGAGCGTCAATTAGGAAAAGGGAATAAAAATAAACACCAAGAAAATTCACTAATCTGCATGTAAAATCCCGTGGTGGTGCCCATACACTGAAATACGTGTGCACTTCTGTCTCCCACAACCCAATGATCAAAACGGATATGATGTGGCACTGAAAAGGTTCAGAGAAAGGGGCCACCAAAGCATTACCAGGGTAAATGGAGTATTTTTTGGAGCTATATGAGGAGAGACTAAAAAGATAGGTCTAATCTCATCTTAAGCCCTTAGAAAAGAGATGACTAAGTGGGGGCTATCACAGAGGTCTATAAAATCATGAATGGTGTGGAAAAAGTGAATACAATACATAAAAAAAAAGAAAAGAAAAGAAACCCAATGGTCATCCAATGAAATTAATAGGCAGCTGGTTTAATACAAACAAGAGGATGTACTTTTTGCACACAACACAGAACTAACCAGTGGAACTCATTGCCTTGACCAATGTACAACTGGGTCAAAAAAGAACTGGATAAGTTCATGGAGGACAGGTCCGTCAATGGCTATTAGCCAGGATGATCAGAGATGCAACCCCATGCTTGGGGCACCCCTACACCTCTGACTACCAGAAGCCGGATGGATCAGTCCATAATTGCCCTGTTAAGTACACTTCCCCTGAAGCTCTGGTATGCGCCACTGTTGAAGACTGGGCAACATGGACTATGGTCTAACCCAGTATGGCAGCTCTTATGTACTTTAAATAGTGATATTTATGTCATCAAGTCTTTTTAAAAGAATAAAAATTAACAGAAGACAGTGGTTTAAATGTATATCCTGACACCCCTTTTAGACCTGGCACTTCCTGTATTAGTTTCCTGGGCTTTTGTCCCAAGGGAGGGGAGGATTGTCCAGTGGTTAAGGCACTGGTCTAGGACATAAGAGGCCTGGTTTCAATTCCCTGCTCTCCCATGGACTTCCTGTGTGTGATTTTGGGCAGGTCATTTAGCCAGTCTGTGCTTCAGTTGCCCATCTGTACAACGAGGATAGTAATGCTTCCCTACCTCTCAAGGCTGTTGTGAGGATAAATGTGTTAATGATTGTGAAGCTTTTTGAAATCTACTGATGAAAAACATTATATAAGAAATAAGTTTTATTATTATTTGTCCAAATAGACACCAATGCTTGTTATCTTAAGCAATTTCAATATCCATGTGGCAGATTACTTATGTAGTTTAACTCAGGATCTCCTGACCAATAGAACAACCATTGGATTATCTGTAATTTTCTCCAACTAATAAAATCCAGTAGGGAAGTACTGGGTCTATTGCTGATGATTGATCAATTCCCTATTGGAGTCCAGGGTGCCAGCTTCTCTCAAAGGAGTGGTAGTTAGGCTCTTGTGGTAGTTAGGCTCTTGTTTAGAGACATAAGCTCTGAATGTTGGCAGTTTCACTAGTTATTGCTTTGTCCCTAACCTTCTCTTTTTGGGTGAAGTCATTAAGTCATTGAGAAGCAGCAAGGCAATTCTGAACCTATGGGAATCTTCTTATTGCTTCAATATCTTACAGTCCGGCTGACAGCTTTGGGCACAGAATGGAAGTTCTACCTATCTCACTTGTTCATGATTCCTTGTTCAGAAGTTGTGTCTTCATGCTGTAAGGCATCAGCTCAGGAAAGTACTTAAGTGCTTTCCTGATTAGAGATGGACTACTGAATTAGGCCTATGACCCTTCCAGCAATTGAGGTGTCAGTGAACCTCACTGAGATAGATGAGAATCCTATTGAATGATTTGTCCCTTTTCTTTTACAGATGTACCACAATACTTCACTGTACCAAGCATTCTCTTCTGTGGAGTCCTATGTATTCTCTCACCTCTGATTTAATGTTCAGGATGCCACCAGGGGAGATAGTGAGACAATTTGAGCAATGATGCCCTTAGCATGTAGCTTTAGATTTCTCTTTCATTTGAGCCCAGATGGTTTTTACTTTCCCCCTGAGTAACCAAGCTCTGAACTTGGATGAGAGCAAAAAAAAACTTGGACTGAAGCTTTGTCCAGACTGGATGTTGGTGATGCTGGTGAGGGTGACGTTTTTCAGGAGGTTCACCAATTCTTTAGAATAAAGACTATGGCAACTCCTCATCTCTGGTCTTACTAAATCCTATCCTGGTCCACTTATATGTGCTCAAATGCTAGTGGAAAGATCTTTTCCTGGCTCACCACTTTGAACATGTCATCCCCACCCCCACCCTTTGTGTCTCTCCACTGACTCCACTTTATTCACTGCATCAGATACAAACTACTTGTCTTCATTGTTAAGGGCCTTCTCGGTCTATTTCCCATTATACTTATAATCTCTTATACGGTATCAAGATGTCAAACCCAGCTTCACTCCACAAAAGATGCCTCACTTGATTGCCCATTGTAAAAAAATGTCAATAAAGGCATTAACATTTTCTCCTGTGCCTGACCTTATGCCTGGGAGGGGCTGCAAAACTGCCTCATTGCCCTCCTTCACATTCCTCCAAAAACTCGTCTCTACCAGGATGCCTACAAAAAACTCAGCGGTGGTTGGGCGGGTGATTTTTCTCTGACTGTGACTTTTCATGCTGACCAGCATCTTCTCATTGTTTCTTTGTGCTCCTCCCCCACCCCCACCATTTCTTTAAACTGTCTGTTGGCTATAGCCTTACATGTAGAGTGCAAGCAAGCTCTTCAGGGCAGAGCCTGTATCTTTGTTATGCATGAGCATACAGTGCCGAGCACCGTGGGGCCAGGGCATCTATGTGCCGCTATAATACAAATTAATAACAATTTGTACTTTGCACTTGCATTCCTCTGAAGATGTCAGAGCTTTAACAAGGCACTGATTTGCCTAAGGCCACATAGCAAGTCGCATCAGTGTCGAGAATAGAATGCAGGTCTCCTGAATCTAAGCAGTTTGCAGTTTCTATTTAATTTCAGAGTAGCAGCCGTGTTAGTTTGTATCCGCAAAAAAAACAGGAGTACTTCTGGGACCTTAGAGACTAACAAATTTATTGAATCTATTTCCCCATGTTAAGTATCCTCACACCTTCTTGTCAAGCTGTCTGTAATGGGCCATCTTGATTATCACTACAAAAGTTTTTTCTCTTAATTAATTAGCCTCTTAGAGTTGGTATGGCAACTCCCACCTTTTCATGTTCTCTGTATGTGTATATATATTTCCTTACTATATGTTCCATTCTATGCATCCGATGAAGTGGGCTGTAGCCCACAAATGCTTATGCTCTAATAAATTTGTTAGTTTCTAAGGTGCCACAAGTATTCCTGTTCTTTCTATTTAGTTAAAAAGTTGTCAATCACCGTAATACCTGAAAGCCTAGTTAGGAATGTGTGACACTCCCTAGGGGTGCCCAGCGTTGTGAGGCACCACAATACTACTGGTCCTTAGCATGCCTGAAACCACCAACCTCAGGCAGCATAAGTACTGCCTTCCAGCCCCCCACAGGCCTCTCTCTGTCTGTACAGGTATCAACAGGCACACACCAACCCCTGAATACTCAGGGAATTCCCTGCAGTGTTCAGCCTCTTATCCACTGACCACTCACAGAATTACCAGGCTCCTATTCACAAAGCAAGGGTATACACCAGTGTGCAAAATTCAACTCGAGACCAGCACTTTGCTTAACACTACACTAACATACTGAGATACATTGATGGTGAGAACAAGACTACATTTATTATCAAAGAATAGCTATTCAAGTAATAATGAGTAATAATTTTGGAAACAAATGGTTACATGTAGAACAAAATCATAACATGCTTTCTAAAGCCTAAGCTTAAAAGATTAACCTCATGCCTAAAAACAAAACAACAACAAAAAAGGAAAGAAAAAAAAAAAAGACCCCCTCAGTCAAAGTTCTCTTCAGCATTTTTCAGCCAAGCCTGGTTCAGATCCCTTTTTCATGAAGCAAAAGCATTGTCCTTTTTCTTCCTAGGTGAAGGGGAGCAACAGGTGGCAAAGATACACGTACTGGTTTGTAATACAGAAAACAAATGGTAGTGTTTTCTGGTGATTTAGGTTTATAGGGAAGCAGGATATTGGAGAGGGAGGCAGTGTGTGGGGTCCTGTTATTTATTTAAACAAAGGAAACCATGCATATTCAAGAAAGTGATTGGCAGTCTCAGGGTTATGTGGGCACTTCAGCCCAGATCCTCAAAGGTATTTTGGCTCCTAACTTCCATTGGGCCTTCCTGACTATCTTCCTTTGTTGTTCCAGCAGCCTAGAAAAATTACTGAGTTGATACAAATAGTGTGTTGAATGTGTTTAATAGCGTTTAATAGTCATTTCGTCTTGCACTTCAACCTGTCTTTTGTTTTGCTTTTGCTTCTCCTTGTCTGTGACTTGGAATCGCTGAAAGAAGAAGGGAGGGCATCACAAACAGCTACCTCGTAAATTCTTGGAATGGCTTGATTGAAGCCTGGACTCCTGCGTTTATCGTTTCTACATGCTGGTACAAATGTATCACTCTGTAAATGGCTGGGAAAGAAATGTTAGCAACAGAAGGATGTTAGTCGTATGGCTAACAGATAAGACTTTTCATAGCCTGTAAACCATTATTTATTGACTATGGATACCACAACTATTAGAATTAAAGGGCTCAGTTGCACAACCATCTCCCATAATGTGTTATTGGAGGGAAAAATAAGGAAAAACTCTCACCACCATCCATGGCTCTTTTGGGATATGCTCTAATTTTTACCCTTTCTCCCACAGGAACTTTTTACACCGGAATGCAAGTTTAAGGAGTCCGTTTATGAAAATTATTATGTAATCTACTCATCCATGCTCTACAGACAACAAGAGTCGGGTAGGGCCTGGTTCCTGGGGCTTAATAAGGAAGGGCAGGTCATGAAAGGAAACAGAGTGAAGAAAACAAAACCAGCAGCTCATTTTCTACCCAAGCCATTGGAAGGTGAGCTTTGGGCTATCACAGCCAAATATGCTGAAATTTTAAAACATCTCTTCCTTTGAGATGGTGATACCACAAAAGGAGGGGGAATGGATCCTATTGTATCACTTCAGAATGCACTTGGCACACACCCACTGGCCAGTCAATATGGCAATTGCTAGGATTCCTGAGTGTTTTGTGCTTCACCAGAGCAGGGCTGGCTCTAGGCAACAGCGCTCCAAGCATGTGCTTAGGTTGGCACTTTCCAAGGAACAGCACTCCAGCCTCCCTTTTTTTTTTTTTTTTTTGCTTGGGGCTGAAAAAAGCCGGGAGCCAGCCTTGGCCAGAGCCCTGCCACTGGAGAGCCAGAGCATCGTCCCTGGAGCTGAGCCCGGGCTGCAGCGGTGAGAGGGGCTCCCAGAGTGTGTGAGGAACTAGGGACGGAGGGAACCGGGGCCCGGGATGCAGGGAGGGAGGCAGGGTCCTGCTGCTGCCACCGCTGCTGCTCTGAGTCTCCCTAGGGTGGCATGGCGTTTCCCCACCCAAGTGGGCTGTGCAGGGTGCTGCCAGGCTCAGCAGGGGGCGCAGATCCCCGCTCGTGTGCTGATGGGGCGAGTGGCTGGGCAGCCCAAGCTACCAGGGAGCTGCCCCCTCCTGCCCCCGGACCCAGCCTGCCACTCACCTCCCCTGCCTCAGCCCGACGCTGCTTGCAGCTCCCCTGCCTCAGCCCCACAGCGCCAGGGGCAGGGAGAGGCAGAGGCTGGATCTGAGCGTGGCAGCCAGGGATACTGCCCTGCTGGGGGACCCCTGCGGCTCGGACACCAGGGGGTCAGTGTCCGTCCTCCCGGCTCTGCCTGCACGGGGCTGGGGAAGCAACTGTCAGTGCCTACCCCTCTCAGCCCTTGCACCCCTCATCCCACTCGCAGCCTCTTCACTTGTGCCTCCCCTCATCGCTCCTTTGCCACACCCCTTCGTCTTGTACTCTCCCTTCACCTGCACCTCTCCCCTTGTACCCTCCTCCAGCTCTCTTCTCCCGCACCTCCCTCTTCCTCTGCACCTCTTCTCCCGCAACCGTCCTGGTAACCCCTCTCATCCTCCACCCTCCTCTGCAAGTACATCACACCCCACTTCTCTGCCAGTGTAGAGCCCCCAAGCACCCCCACACCCACTCCTCTGCCTGAACCCTCTTTACTAGATCCCCATCCCTTTCCAGGTATGAGGGTTAGTCCCTATGCCTTCCCTGTGCATTTGGAGCACTAAAGATGGGGTCGCGGGGGACGGGGGAGGGTGAGATTTATACTAAAGTGAAATAAAAATAGTAGAAATGGTTTGATCCCACTGCAAGTGTAAACGGGGATTGCTGTGCTGAATGAGGAGATCATGTTTGGGGGTGGGGCGGCAGGAGGTGCGGGTGTGGGGCGGAGCCCAGGGCTGGGACAGCATGGGAGTGCGGGAGAGAGCCCACGGCTGGGGTGGGGGGCAGCCAAAATTATTTTTGCTTGAGGCGGCAAAAACCCTAGAGCCAGCCCTACACCACAGTGTGTCTGAGAAAGGGCATATGTAAAATGCTCTTTCATGGGATTAAGAGGTCATTTTATTAGAAGAAAACCTGTCTTTGAAAAGCATTGTGCTGCTTTTTAAAATATTCTTCTGGTAGAAGCAAAAAGTTGGTGTCAGTATTGCAGTGAGAAAATATTTCTTTCATGAACCAGCATGAGTGGTTCTGAACAATAATGTATATTTAAGGAAATTGGAGTTATGAATGGCATAGAGGAAATGTCAGCATTCCAATTTAAGAGCATCCTAACACGAAACTCAAAGGTTTTATCATAGACTAAATCAAACTGCACTATTGAGTCAGCTGATGTATTATGCACCTTTAAGTATGTCACCTATTCTGCTAGGTTAGGAAAGGGGAACAACAAATAATATCTTTAGTCATGCTAACCTTATATATTAAAATGATGCTGCATAATCTGGCAAAATGTGTTAATTTTTTGTCCTGAATATAGAATTGTCTATTTGCCCTATTCATTCTACAAGACTTTTTCACCCGGGCTTTTTTTGTCGTTTGTACTATTTACACTCCAGATCTCATTCACTTTGATCCAGATTGTTGCCCATCACCTCCGTAATGCTGAAAAGTGTCTCATTAGTTAACATCTTAAAAGAAACCCCACACTTTTCTGAGTAATGATTTTGTCAGCAGTGTCATGTTTTTTAACATTACAATTATCTGAGAATTACAAGGTGTGGAAGGTTTTGAGGAATTTCAAATCTAAATCATGTGTTAAATGGATTAGGACTCTTTTTATGTAATGAAAATCTAACAGGCCTAGGTGACTGGCTTTAATATCACATCTTAGTTTTACGCTGATTTGTTGTTTTTTTTCCCTATACTTCACAGTTCAAGTAGTCTTTAAAATTTTCCCAGTGTTTCAACAAGACTTGCACTATATCTGTTAGCCCCTATATATGATGTTAAAGTTATGTATTTTAAGACTTTTATTGGGAAAAATGCCAGAATATTTTTAAAAAGCAATCACAGCACATACAGCTTGGGGAAGATGTGTTGTTTTCCACTAGAGTAATTAATATTTGTATGGTCAGACTCTTTATCAAAAGAGTTTAGGTAAGGCTTAGAAACAACTTATTTTATGTTGTCCAAAAGAGTCATCAAAGACAACAGCTATACTATGTAATTCTTTTACTTTATGTTGCTATCACATGGTGCTTAACTTCATATTTTTGTAGGTCACATTGGTACTTCATCCTGTTCCTAATTAATCAGCAAACAGAAATGTCCTAAAAACAATTATGAGTGTGCACTCTAAAAACATAGATCATCCCCATCTCTAGAGAAGAAATTTAATTTCAAACTTTCAAAAACCATAAAAAGATTTAGATTATGTCATTGCAAATGTTAGAACAAGTTAAGTACTTGATTAGTTAATGATGTTATGGGCCTTTCATATCTATTATGAAACTTCTGTACACTGAAGATCAAGGTCAGTACTTTGATGCTACTGCCTCCTATTTTAATTAGTCCAGGGAAGAAGGGATTGTTCTCTCACACGGTTTCTTCAAGATCTTTTGTGCGATTAATTCTTTTGACCGCTTGGCATCTCTTTTTTAACATTGCTGTGATATAAATAAATGCTACCCCAAAGTTACGTGTAAGTAAAATATTACCTGATTCAGTGATGTGGAAAATGAAATTGAATTATCTAACAGTGTTTATCATTAAGGCAGCTCAGTGCAGGTGCTTTGTAACTGAACGTGTTTATTTTCCTCAAGCGATTTAAAATAGTTAGGACCCTAGTGAATCCGAGTGTGCTATTCTTAATTTTTCCATAAATTCAGTTAATGATTTAGTTTTAGAGTTTTCTGCATTTCAAAATTCCAGCAAAAATCAATGACTATGGAATGTTTCTTGGCCATGTATTACAAGACATCTTAGGAAAAAAGAAAGAAACAAATACTAGCTGAACAGTGACTGTTTTGTGTGCTGTCTGGAGCCATCCTAAACACTTCACCAGTAGAGATGAATAAACACCAAGTCTTTTCTAATCTCATCATGTTTTAATTTTATATGAACACTCTATAAGATGTTTTTTTTTGAATCCATCAGTGAGCCATTTATGGGGGGAAATAAATGCCACCTATTAACCAGGCTGTGAGAGGAATTTGAAAAATTAAATAATGATTGATTAGATGATTTTCCTTTATGAAAGTTAAAGTTCTTGATTCTAATATCGTCGTTCTAGTTTTTGACGCTTAAAATAAGATCCTCGTAGCATTTGATCAAGAAATAACTTAATGATGTACACCAGTAAATATCAAGAATCCTTAAAATGTAAGCAGAAAATTCACTTTTGACTATTGAACTATTTTGTAATAAGACTGTGCAAAGCCTGAGGTGTTTTGCTGCACAGCTCATTCTTCCATATTGTACAAATTGAGATAGAACAATTGCTTTTCATTTCTGAAGCTTCTATAAACAAGTCACATTATCTATTTAAAAACAAAGGGACAATTTCCTATTGTGCATGTAAGTCAGAGGTGATGGAGGAAGAGAGATACTTGGACTGCGTGGAAAAAATATTAGTGGCTTAAAATAGACAGACAGTCCCTTTCAAAGTAGCTAATCTCCTTCACACAAAGAGGAAGAGAGAGACTATTAAAATTCTTGTTCTCGTAAGGGTGATATAAAAATATGCTCTAAAAATTATTTAGGGTAAGTTCTATGGCCTGTGTTATTCAGTAGGTCACAGAGGGCCCTTCTGGCCTTGGAATCTATAAAAATGAATCCTACTGATGTTTTTTTCCCTTCTTCCTTTAGTTGCCATGTATCGAGAACCATCCTTGCATGATGTTGGAGAAACAGTGCCAAAGGCTGGAGTAACTCCAAGCAAAAGCACAAGTGCATCTGCAATAATGAATGGAGGCAAACCAGTTAACAAGAGTAAGACGACATAGCCAGATCCTCACAGGTGTTGTGACTTATTGAGCCCTGAGTACAGTTGAGCAATTTATCCTTGCCGGACTCTGCTACTTCGGTGTCTGTGGATCAGCTTGAGGCAAGTGAATACTTGCTCTTTGCTGTTTCTGAACTAAATTGTTGCAAGTGGATAAATCTCAGCATGTAGCTCCTCCCACAACAAGAAGACACCTGGATAACCAGCTAAACTCAGACCATGGAATGCCCTACCAGATATGGAATGCCTTTTTAATATCTTTTCTGTGACTGTGACACTTCATGTGAATGACATACTTCACAAGTACACTTGATACCTTGCCTGCTGACAGTTACCCATAATCCCTTTTTGAGTCCAGTTTCAGCGAAATCCATGTGTTTAAGTTCTATTTTGTAGCACACAGATAATATCAAGTAATTTCTAGTTAGATGCTGTAAACCTGTGCTATTATGGATTTCTCTTCTTCCCCTTTTTTTTACAAGGCTGCTTGCTCCACTGTCTGTGACCTTTTGCAGAGATTGTATTTCTCTACAATTTAAATGTTGCAGGTGGCTTAGTTCTGAAAGCAATCAGGGAATCAGTAAGCCTTCAAAAACCTACTATTATGAATTATATCTATGAAGACTAGGATCATTGTCTCTGACTTAGAATATTTATAAATGTGAATACACTTTAGTAACAGATACCATGCTCCTGAGGCTGGCATTACTGTGGTGGGAAAAGTGTCAAACACGACCAGTAGAAAGTTTTTTGAGACTAGTGTTTGACATCCCCCTATAGTTTCTTTTTGTGTGTGTGTTTTATACATATCACAGGCTTACTGGTAATGGTAACATTTGCCTTGCCCAGCGAGCAAGACCCACTCATTTTTGGAAAAGTGGGTCCAAAGAACTATGTAGGCCTTGTAGGCCTGAATTAAGGCTCATTTTTCACCTCCTAATCCTCATTCTTTGAAAAACAATAATTAAGACTAACAAGAATTGTGCTACCTAAACCCAGTTCAGATTTAATCTTTTCCTGTTTTTAATTAACTGAATTTAATGCCATCATTATTTTGGCTGTTTTCCACTCAGCAAAGCACGGGCAAGGATGATGTGTTAAGGGTAGTTATAAATTATACTTTAATATTTTGGTATTAATTTTTTTAAACTGGGTCTATTAGAAAACATTTAATTTTTTTTTTTTTAGCTCAGCATGCAGAGTCCAGTCCTATGTATTTCACTCCATAACCCATCTCTAATCCCCCTTTTTAGGATACTCCCACCAAACTGCTAGATAAACGGTGCCTTTCCTTGCTTTCTGTATGCTATACATTCTACTACATGAAACTAGAGGAAAGCAAACCCATTATGACATTGAGTCCTTGGATCATGTTCAATTGCTTCATGAGAAATACTGGTGACGCATCACTGGTGTCAGTTAACTGTCATGTAGCCAACTGAGAAAAAAATAAAATGGGTAATAAGCTTTAGACAATACAACAAAGATGCCATTATAGTGTTAAATACTGTAGGTAACGAGTTTCAAATATTTAGTTGCGTACTTTCAAAAGACTGAAATAAGGCTATTCTGTATGTGCTTAATAGGCATTTGCTTCTCAGAAAGGGCGACAAGGATCAAACTGTACCTGCGTTTTGCAAACTGTGTGTGACAACCCTCTATTGGCCTCTTGCTGTTATGATCATGTTTAAAGGGGACAAACTTCATCCTTCCCTTTTAAGCAATTGTATTTACTGAAAAAAAATTATTTTCTCATGGCATTACACAGAGCTCTGTGACAGGCCACCAGTTGTTTCAAATTCCTGGCCTGTTTAGCTGCATACCAATTAACTCTTCGTGCTTATACAGTTTTCATATGGGGGTTCCGTTTTAATAAGTAACACAGCATATTGTTCAAGTAGGTTATTGTAATGCTGCTGTGAGTCTTGACAGTTTAGGGTTCCTTGTTTATATACCATGTAAAACAGACAAAGTTTGGGTCTTTTTAAAGAGCTGAGTGAAGCATATCAAGTGAAGTTTGTTTTGTAAGTATTTAAGCATTTAAACAAAGACAAAGCTACTTCAATGCTGTGACAAAATGTGCGTAAAGTAACTTTTAGCCCAGACCATCCCCCCACCCGGTGGATTTCAAGGAGAAAATCTCCATGAGATACCCCTTGTGGTGAGCCTCCCGTCTCATCCCAGTAGGACGGGTGGGACTTGTGTGCCCCCCACCTCCCTAACAAAAAAAAAGCTATTAAGCCTCCCCCTGGTGCATCAGTAGGAGGCCAGGACTATCAGCATAGAGCTCTGCCCTATCTCTCTGGTAGTGTCCTGGCCTTGGAGCCTCACTGACTTCCCCACCCCCCTCACTTCTGCTGTAGCGCCTCTTGGGATTGGGAAGGGAGTTGTGCAGAGAAGCTGCATTATCTTTTGTGTCTAATGTTCACAGGGCTGGTGAGGAAGCCTATGTGCATTCTTGCCCTGTCCCACTTAGTCTCCAGCCTGCCCAACTTGGACCCTGGGCTGCACAGAGGTGGCTCTGCAGGGTCCGGAGGGTGAGACAGTGCCATAGAACTGCCTGAGGTATGCACTGAGGCTGTAGAGAGCACAAGCTGGTCCTTTAAATTTCAGCTCTCTGGGACTGGTATCCCAAGGCCATATACATTTCAACATTAACCCCTACATTTCAGGCAGCTATTTCTCTGCCAACCAGTTGACTAGTTACAATTAAGGCTGAATTTATTTTTGTAAATGACTAGTATGTACTGTAAATGTATCACCAGTTTTATTTTTGTTTACATGGGTTGTCTGTAAGGGTGTTTAATCCTGTGAATGGATGTCTTAAAACACTTTCTTCTAAAGTCTGTTTAAACGTAGAGCACAGGGGTCTTTGTTGTTTGTGCTTTGGTTATGCCTTTAATTTTGTCTCTCGTCTCATCTGTTGCATGGGAAGAGGATGGCAATGATGAACTGCATGTAGCAGGCTATGCGTATCAAGAACTGTTGGTATGTATTACTAAATTTACATACATATATGCAAAGAGTTTGTTTGCATTGTACAGTTTGTGTTTATTATCATTTGTTGTATACACAGAGGCAGCATATTGAATAAAATATTTATATGAAGGCATATTGAAAAACAAAACAACTTTATCTAACAAGCAAAATGTGCAAAATACGATTGCACTGGCCACAATATAGTGAAACCATGTAGATAGATTGGCAAACTCAATTCTCCCCCTTTACCATGCCAAAGAGAATTTTAGCTCCTTGATGTATTACCTCTCCTGCTGTTTTCCAGGATAAGACTTCACCATTTTGTTCCCTCTAAAATTAATTTTGCTGTTAAGTGAAAACTATTTTCAACTGTCTGTTACTACTGAAGTACTGTATAGTAAACCTGATGAATTAATTTATATTTACAGATTTTGTGTTTTGTACTTCCATGTACAGCAATGTATGCGACTCTACAGTATGCCAGACCTTTTGCATGCTGTGTTTTGTATTGCTCCTTCCTTTCTTTTTATTTAATCCCAGAGAGCCTGGTTTGCACAGTGGTCCAAAAAAGAAATCCCAATTGCTTCACTATCTCACTAATGCACAGGTTTGTTAATAATGCAGATGGGCATTATCTTTTCATTTTCCCTCTAAAATAAAAAGTTCATTTTTATTTCAGCAACAGTTTTAGCAAAATATCAGTCACGCATACATACACACAAAATCCAGTTCTCGGTAGATATGTACAAATTGAACAAAGCACTATTAAAAAGTGTTATCTAGATTCACATGAACCCTTACCAGCTTGATCGTGGTTTATGAAAAACTATAGTAGCTTCTACAGAAAGATCACAAGTGCTTTGCAGCTCACATAACACCTCTTTTGCTTCTTCAAGCAATGCTCAAATCAACATGTTTATGTATTGTCATTTTTTCATCCATGTGATTTGTATAACAAAAATAACCCACAAAAGAATAAAAGGACCTTCTTTCACAATGTATTTACCTGAAAGAATCTTGTAAAGCTCATAACTGTTTACACACAAAGGGACAAATTCTCTGCTGCTGTAATGTTATAGCAGTCAATCGAGTAGACAGAGAGTTTGGCCCATGCATTAAAGGTGTGTCTTGCTGATCCATCTGTTCTGTGGTACAAAGTAGAAATATTCAGCTCCACTCAGGTTAGAAAAAGTAGGAAAATTAGACACAGTAAAGCTATTATAGTTTTGTTTAAATGCCCCTTTGGATAAATTTGTGATCTGTGCAATACATTTCAAGATTGTTTTCAGGATGTCTAATGCAAATAGTATGATTTATTTTTTTAAATGTAATAAAATCTTTGTTCTAGAGCCTAGTCATAGAAATATTCAACTTAGCTTTATTCATCCCCAGACTATAGTATGAAATATAATTTCGATGTAAAGTAAGTCACCATTCCAGGAAGGTGGAGGGCAGTGCATCAAAAACTCCAAGCCAGATACATGATTAAATCTCCAGCTACATGCCTCTGAAAGAGAGCTTGACCCTTTCCCCTTCCAGTAATCCTTTCCCTTTGCTAAATCATTGATACAAGTAAGACAGTGAATAGCAAGTTGATGTCTGAAACCCGAGAAGATGTTACATAGAATGGCCACAATCCTGCAAAGTGCTGAGAGTGCTCAGAAGTAGTACTCAGCACTTTTCAGATAGTGCCCTTTTTATCACAAGAATGGAGAACTGTGCATGTGTCAGTATCAAACTCCCCACTTATCTAACCAGCTTTCTCTTTCTGTAATTACTGTTTGCCCGAGACTTGGAAGCAGTAACATAATTAGTATATGCGAATTAGATGGGAAATATTTTTCACTCCCTCACACCTCTTTTTACTTTTACAGTTTAGGCAGACAGTATTTTCACATACATGGAACAATAATATTTATCTTCAAGTCTTATTTTTATAGCAAGGGAATAAGCTGCATAGAAGATGTACTGAGACTCATATCATTGGTTTCATCAGTATGGGAAAAAAAGATGTTTAAGTCCCCCCCCACACACACACACAAAAAGAACAAAAAATGGAAAAGAAAATAGATATCCATTACATTTTGAGCAGCCTTAGTAAATACTATATGGCTTGTAGCACAGTTTTGCTTTGATAATTTATATTTTACCTAATCCCAGGCCCTAACTTTGTCAGAGAATTTTAAAACATTTTTTAAAGGCTATATTAATCCACCCCAGTAGCAGAAAATTAAAAAGCAAACCTGTTGTGGAAATGTTTAAAAGTTTGTCTTACTAGAAATTGGAATCACTTCTATGCTTTTAGTTTACAAACTTAAAAGGAAAACAAATAAAATACATAAAATATTATATGACATGCAGCTATCCAGCAATTTATGGCCTTACAGAGAATCATTTTCCAGTCTAGGAATGTGGCTGCCTGAAATCTCATAGCTAAGATACAGCATTTATATCTTTGTTTGCTAGTTTGTTCAAATGATACCAAGTATCTATTCAATCTAAACAACATTGATTTTCTACTTTGTTAGCTGTACAAAGTACTGTACATAAATGCGAGACATAATGAAGCTTGATTTCCTTTTATCTTTCATTGACTCTGAAGTATCCACATCTGTAAGACATTTATTACTATAAGAGACTTCAGGTCTGTGTTAATTTATATATAAATAAAACCAACAAGCTTGTGTTCACCAATCAAAGACTAGCATTGGCAAATGTTAAATTGACACATAGAAATACCTAATCTCTGCACAGTTTTAACGGTTACAACCATAAAATATAAAGATGTGATTTCAAAACTTGTTTTGCTTCAAAGTTGGTTTATGCATTATCAATACATTTTAGAACTCTGCCTGATATTTTGGTTATCTAAAGAGAGGCAGTAGCAGCTTTTGGGTATAGGTATCTCTGTGAATGTGCAGAACTCCCATTAATAAGTTATGCACAGATATTTAGAGGTGACTGGATTATGTCTCCCTGAGAACATGGGCTTTGAAAAGCTACATATTTATGTTTAAAACTACACATTTAAAGAAAATGAGGTAAGAGCAAGCTAAATGGAGGGGAAATGATTGTTCAAAACCTTTCAATAAGCGCACTTGAAGTTTTCACACTATAACTGTTACATGTTCTGTACTGTTGTATTTTCCAATTTAAATAATCAATGTCCTTTCTATAAGAAAACAAATTTCTAGTGTAATAATGGAAATACCTTTTTTCAGTTGATATACAGGTTCCTTATTTCTTAGTCTTGTATCAGACGAAGAGCCTGAAACTTGACACCTAAATCACATTTCACAATATGTAATCACTTTTGAAAAGAAAATGTATGTATTTTTTTGCTCTGAAGAATTAAAGGGCTGCCAAACCTACATGTGGTGGGGGGGGGGAGATTCAAATGTAAATAACTTAGGGAAGTCCCAATATAGTTGTGCATTTTTCATAATTCAATGTGAATTTCACACTGAGCAGCATTTCACCATTGATAAGAAATAAAAATTTTGTTCATACCACTGCACTGTTTGTATTTACTGTTTGAAATCTGCAATTAAATTATTTTGTTTCCATCATCTGAACATCTTTCATTGACAGCAGTGCGCTATACAATGTACCTGATTTTCTAATTCACTTGACGGTCAGACTCTCAGCTTCTATAAAAGTAGTGAGTCAATGAATATCTGTTCCAAAACAGTGAGTCCTAATAGCATACAGAATTGGCATCCTAAAAGTTATCTAATACATTTTCATGTGCTTTTCTTTTTAAGATGACTAGGTAAGTGTACATACATAACACTATGATAAAAGTACATACAAGTTATAAGATATTTATTAAATATAGCAACTCATTTATCTTGATTTTTTTAAAAAAATTCTTACCATACAGGTTGTGTATTTGAGAGTGTAGTATGAAGACTAGATAACCAGCTTAATGATATTGTAACCACAGAAATTAAGATTTTTTTTTAATTGCTCTATTCTAGAAAGGGGGTCTGGTTTTATAATTTGGGTCATTGATCTGCTCTCTGGGGTTGTTTAGGTATTTGGATCTCAGTTATACAACTGCAGATCTCTGACAAAAATTAAAATAATTAATTTACAGCTTCACTTGTTATTGGAGCTGGAAAATAATCAGAATAGGAAGGGAAAAACACAGCCAAATAATAATATATTTGACAGACATCAGAAATGACATCAGATAAATTTTTTGACAAATATCCAGCCAGCTCCACGCTTTTATACGAATGCCATTTCATTATGTAATGGTGTCGAGATTTGACAAGAAGCTAACCTATGCAATAAAGCTTTCTTGTGTCACTTCAGTGAAGCCAGGAATTCAACCTTAAGACTTTTAAGGCCAATCCCAGTCCCACTGAAGTCAATGTGAGTGTTGCAAATGAATTGAATAGGAGCAGGAGTAGACCTGCAGTTGGTTGTTATGAAATACAGAAACTTACATTGGTCTATTAGAATATTTCTGGTGGTTATTCTATGTGGTTTGCTTTGCATTTAATTGTTCTAGCAGCCTAAAACACCAAACCAAACCCCGCAGTCCTTGATGCTCCATGTTCTGATTAAGGGTATTCTGTCCCAAGCCAGATTTCACAAGCATTCCCATTCCATCCTTCCCAGCATTCACAGTTTCCACAGCTACATATACCATTGCCTAGAACAAAATAAATAGGGGATAATTACCATAATTGAAATGTACTGCATTGAACTGTGTTGTTATGGGAAGAAACAAGCCATAATAAAACATTTGTTATTTTCCCTTTACATATTTTTTGTTAAGAGAGCACTTTACATTTGATTAAACAGCCACCAAAACCCTACATTTTCAAACAATTAGTGGCATCTTTACAGCAATGCCATCAGCAGAATAATAAATATGGTAATTATGCCACCGTGGTTTGGACCCAAGCTGTTTCTATGCTGTCTTAGTGTTCCCACTATACTTCAAGATGTAAGGAGAAATTAGAACTATTTTAGCTAAAGTTAAACTGTTGCAAAGAGAATAGTATTATGAATAAACCTTTGAAATTGAAAAGCACCTTTTTCAGCTGAGGAGCTCAAAGTGTTTGACAAAAAATAGTCTCATGAAATCTCCGTGTGACAGGGTATTATCCCCATTTTGCAGATGGAGAAACTGAGGTACAGAGACGTTAAGACCAATATTTTCAAACCCCTCCATCACATGCGGGCAACAAACTCAAGTGGAGTGGTGGAAAATCAGGCCCCAGGCATCTCAAGTTGGGCACTCAAACACAGTGAACGCTTTTGGAAATTTAGTCAGCCAAGTAATCAGTTGCAGATTTTTGAATAGAACCCGAAACTCCTGACTCCATCTTTCATGCTCTGATACCCTTCCTCCTATTCTTTGTTTCAGCAGACACATAGTTCTGTCTTCTGCCACCTCCGTATCCATCAGCTAATAGAAGAACATTGCTAAGCAAAGATTTTTCTAGGTGGAAAGATGCAGAGATTGTCCTCTACAATTTTCATCATAGAACACATAGCAAGTTAATCAAACAGATCACATGTTCCTGCTTGTCACTAGATTTTTCTCCCGTTTCTGTTAAAAACAAGTGTTGGCAGTCTACCCATTTCCCTTTGCATCTGCCATCTAAACCCTGAGCTAGGTGCAAAAGACTTCAGTCAGCATCCAACATGTCATGTCATAAAAAAGACTGTCAGGCATCTCAGCATCCTAGTGAGAGTTGTCTTGATGCCAGGGAAGTCTATGAAAAAAACATGAGTATTCCCCTCATCATAATATAAGCACCTGCTCCTGTTGCATTACCAAGGATTATTAAACTAAATAGTTTCTAAATTCATTACATACATTCATCATAGAAAATGAAATAGAGATGGTGTTAGCAACAGAAACCACTGAGTCGCTACCTTCTCATACATGTTCATTTCCGTATAGGAACAGGTGGTAGACAAAAGCATTTTACTTTTCGGATGAAGTTCACAAGTGATTTAATTATTGCTATTCATGCTTTGGATTTCAATTTTCTTTGCAAAGTGTTAAATTGATTATTCATCACAACATAAAGCAACACTCTCTTAACAGCTAAAGTGCTTTCAATAATAGGAAAGTGCTCTCCTTTCCATCAATGGACAAAGAGAACTTGCTGGGTTTTGTCTACCTTCACTTTGCATTTATGCACAGTCTGCTTCTCAGAGCAATTAAGGATTAGTCAGTACTGCACCTGTGCAAATGAGCCCATCATGTTTGTCGCAGTCTCTGTCATCACATTCACAAAATTCCCCTGAAATGTACCATTCCTGCGGGGAACAGATGCACTTTCCACAGTGACAGGAACCTGAAATCACAAAGATGATTACTTGCAATCATAGGGAACCAGCACTTTTCAGCCTGGGCTGTAACATCTCAGACACATGCACAATTGCCATCTAACAAGCCACTGTCTAAAAGAAGATCATCAAGCTAAAAGCTTATTGAATAGAATGATCCTTTAGAGGTCAGCCTGAGTATGAAGGGGTGTTCTATGTGTTGCGTTGATTTTGCTGCTTTTATTTATTCAGGACTCAAATTTAGAGGTTTCACTTTTGTCCCAGAGCACCACAATCAAGGCTACTCTTCCCAGGAGTGTTTTGCTTTGTGGCTAGATGAGCCAAAATCATGCCTGGTCCAACCTTATTGAAGTCAATACAATTGCATCGGGATGAAATGTGGCCCTAGTGTTTAAGGCACAGACACATGGCACCTTGCCACTCTCTGCCCTTTTCTTTCCATTTGTTTTGGATCGCTACGGGTTGGATTTTCAAAAAGCCTAAGTGCCTTAGGAGTACAGGGTACATTGCCTTTCAATAGGATATGCTCCTAAGTCATTCGGACACTTTTGTAAAAGTCCACTCTATCCCACTTTTCAAGAGGCTTTCCTTTATTACAGTAGGGAGCCATCAGTGTGTTCCGTGCTCTACAAAACAGAGAAACACATGATGATCCAGCCCCAGAGAATGTACAATATAACTTAGACAAAGATATTTAATTCAGAGAACTCTATGCTGGGCCTGATCTAAAGCCCACAACATTTTGCATCTTTCCATTAAATTCAAAGGGCTTACGCTTAGGCCCACAGTCAAAACTCAGCTGGAAATTTTCCTTTAAATTTTGAGCTGTGTCAATCAACTGAACATTCCCCAGAAAAATCTCCACAACAAATCCTATACTATTTATCAATTGAATCCATTTCTATTCATTAAAAACATCAAAGTAGCACAGGTACTCACCCTGTTAAAAAATGTAACATTCACTGATTTATTGTAGGTTGAGCAGAGTTAATTTACTGCGTTATTGTAGGGATAAGTTGTCTTAAACTATAACATATTGTAATATACAAATAAAGGACTTATACTTGGGAACAGAGACTTTAGCACAGAGGTGGGCAAACTACGGCCAGCAGGCCACATCCGCCCTGCGAGACCCTCCTGGGGCAGGGCAGTCCAGCTGCAGCGCCACCAGCCACCAGTGCTGCTCCAAGCAACGCAGTAAGGGCGCAGGGAACGGGGGGAGGGGGGGAGGGCTTGGATAGAGAGCAGGGGAGTTTGGGGTGGTGGTTGGGGATGGGGGTGTGGATAGGGATCAGGACGGGTGGGGAACAGGGGGGTTGAATGCGGGCAGGGGTCCTGGGGAGGCAGTCAGGAAGGAGAGAAGGGGTTGTATGGAGTGGTGAGGAGCAGTCGGAGGAGGGGTACTGAGGGCTGTCAGGAGACAGGGAACAGGGGCAGGGTTGGTTGGGGTGGGCATCAGGGGGCGAGAAGCAAAGGGGGGGTCAGATAGGGGGCAGGGACTAGGCCACGTCTGGCTGTTTGGAGAGGCACAGCCTCCCCTAACTGGCCCTCTATACATGAAACCGCATGCAGCCCTCCAGCCAAAAAGTTTGCCCGCCCCTGCTTTAGCATGCATTTCTCTGTTGTTTATTAACATGCTGCCTATTAAGCTATGCAAATAGGGAAATACTAACTTTCCTTTCAAGGGTAAAATATTCAGTGCATGAAGAGGCAATGGAGGAAAGCACGTACAGTAAGAGAATTTCAAGATCACTGTTCTGGCCAATCTTATATTTCATTATATATTTGAGATTGATTTAAGCCAGGTGTTTCTGTGTCCAAATCAGCTACAAAGCACCAACAGCTACACAGCTGATACCAAGAAGAGCCAAACAGCATGTGAATTTTAGCAAGAAACATTAAGAAGAAAGCAGAGTATTGTAATGCACAGCTACCTAAGGCTTATTAAAGGTATTTTGTAGATGATACAATAAATGTAACATGTAAAAGGAACTTAAAAAAAATCAGGTTCCATAATGTATCAATATGTTACAAAATCTCTTTCCTGCCTTGGGAGCCTCCTCACTTTAATTAAAATAGTCTAATTAGTTTAGTTAAGGTAGTTTTCTTGTTATTCTGGCCAGATTCTTTTTGTCTCAGTGACTAACCTGAGCCCAGCATAGTCACAGCAACAATCTGCTGCCCAGCTATTACTGAAGCAGCAGCAGCATGGTGGGTGTTTGTTTTCACTGGTGAGAATATTTACTACAGGCAGTAAGCCAAGATTTTGAAAAGTGACTAGTAACTCTCGGTGTCTATCATACGCTTGATTTATGTTAGAGGGGCCTCATTTTCAAAAAGTACTGAGCAGTTACTCTATGAAAACTAGAATCACAAGTTGACATCCAAACATTGAGGCACCCGCAAATCAGTTGTCTCTTTTGAAAAATCTTGGCCATACTTCCTGCAAAGATTTAATAGCCATGGAGCTAGGTACTCACTAGTGCATGGACTATTGACAAGCCAGTTATTTCACAAACAACAGCACTGGGGTATGTAGGGAACTGGCTCAACGTTTGGCCTTACATTAGGCCTTCTGGACCCTGCTATTCACTCTAGCTACAGACAGTTTTTACAAGTCTGTGTGCCTAAAGTTAAGGTCTCAAATCCATGTTTAGGCATCCCGGGGGAGATTTTCAGAAGTGCCTATGCCCTGGTCTATAATCAAAAGCTTTACCTACTAGTAGAATTATTTCCATTGGGGGTGGTAGGTGACTTTATTTTGGTTGTATTTTTACTAATATAGTTATACCACCAAAAGCCCTAATGTGGACACAGTTTTACTGGCAATACCAGTTTAGTTATTCCCTATCCCATAAAGGAATAAACTACATCAGTATAAGCACACTTATAAAGATATGACTACATCCACACTAGCAGGATTGTCCTGTTTTAACTATACCAGTATAGCTAAAGTGGTATAAATTTTATGTGTAGACATAGCTCAATCTAACTGTCAATGGGAGTTGTACTCTTAAATCAAAACTGCTTTTGAAAAAAATATTTCATCTGTGTTGCCTAAATGCAATTCAAAAGCCCTAGTTTAGGGAATTAGATTTTAAAATTTTGGCCATAGCCAGTTGGGTATAACTTACCTTCAGGCTGCTCCAACTTACATGGGAGACCAGACAGATACCTGGCTAGCCCCAGCATCAGAGTGGTCAAAGGTGGCTTTATACCATCTTGGCTTTCCATCCCCTGGTTCTGTGCCAAATGCAGCTTGGCAAGATGTGAAGATGTGGCCCCAAACTAACAAGTTCAAGCTGCAAGGTCAGACTGTGTGGTCTGGCTAAGGTGTTCTCAGAGCAGGAGATGGGGCTTGGGAATCACAGCTTTACAATGAGGAATAGCTGTTCAACTATTTTGCCTTTAAAATTACAAAAAAAAAATTTGTTTACACTTATTTAGGATTGTAAATCACTTGCTGGCTTGTTTTAATCAGTTCAGTTCACCTCTAACTATTTACAGTAACAATCACCCTGAGACCACATCTGTGCAGAGAAGAATTTTA
Organism: Chelonoidis abingdonii; assembly: GCF_003597395.2. Taxonomy (NCBI): domain Eukaryota; kingdom Metazoa; phylum Chordata; order Testudines; family Testudinidae; genus Chelonoidis; species Chelonoidis abingdonii. The sequence continues at coordinate 269,707,818 of NC_133769.1, forward strand.
GTCTTTGGTTAAAATGGACTAAATCCCAAAGATCATTGCTCTCCTGTACACGTTTCAAGGTAAAGACAGCCCTGTTTGATCAAAACAATGGTGAAATTGTGTCATTTCCTCCTTCAGCATTTTGCCTATGGGTGGAATTTCCTCATTTTCTGCAGGATTGGGCCTGTTGCGGGGGAAATAAACAGTATAACTGTGATGGAATGTTCATCCCACACTAACTTAGGAATGGGTCAATTACATGAATAGACCTCAACTGAGGGGAATTAGGTGGTCTAAGTAATCCCAGAGTGATGGAGCCCCGCTGAGAAGGAACAGACACAGCTAGTATAAAGCTGAGAAGTTGGTAGCAGAGCAGAACTTGCAGTGAGGGCACCTGCAGCCACGCTCTGGGTGCTACAGTGGAAAGGAAGGAAACTCAGGGGAGAGCAGATACCTCCATGGATCTAGCCCTGAAGGCAGGGTTTATTCAGAAGGTGGTGGAGCAAAAGCCTGAGAGAAGTGGAGTAGGAAATGGCTGTGAGAAACAGCAGCAAATTGGGATGTTGCAGACATTGACTGCTTATTGGACAGTTCTTGAGCTGGAACCCAGAGTAGAAGTTGGGCCCAGGTTCCCCTACCAGCCACTGGGGAAGTGGCACCATCAGGGCGGATGCAAGGATGTTTCACGCCCTAAGCAAAACTTCCACCTTGCACCACACACACACAACCCCCGAGCCCTGTGGCAGCTCTCCGCACTAAGGTGCACCCCCACGGCAGCTCCTAACCCCCCGTCCACCCTGAGCCTCCCCTCCCCCCGCAGCAGATCCCCTCAGCCCAGGGAGCTATGCGGCAGCTCCCCGCCCCAGCTCACCTCTGCTCCATCTCCTCCTCAAGTACGCCATCACTGCTCCACTTCTTCTGCCTTCCAGGCTTGTGGTGCCAAGCAGGTGTTTGGCGCCACAGGCCTGGGAGGGAGAGAAGCAGAGCAGGGTGGCGTGCTCAGGGGAGGAGACAGAGCAGAGGTGAGCAGTTCCCCTGTGTGCCGCGCCCCCCCCTTACTTGCTGCAGGCGGCCCTCCCCGCTCCTCCCCTGCCCCAGGTCCCTCCGCCTAAATGCCAACAATGACTGGGGCAGCCGAAGGTCCGACCACCGAAGTCGCCATCGAAGGACCCAAAATGCCACACCCAAAATGCTAGCGCCCTAGGCGACCGCCTAGGCTACCTAATGGGTTGCATCGGCCCTGGGCACCATTAGGACAGTGGGGGAGAAGATTGCCATTTTGGACGGAGAGATTTTGATAACCCGTGGAAGGGGAAAATGCACAGCGAGCTGGCCAGAGGACCAAGCCACAAAGAGAGAGCTCCCTGAGTCACAGAGAGAGAGGGGGCAGCAGGGTGCATGAACACGCAACAGAAAGGGGAGGAGCTAGTCCTCAGAGGAGCCAGGAGGAGGCACCCTATCAGTGAGGGGAGCCCAGTACAATAACCAAGAACAGAATTCTGACCCGTTGTTACATAAAAAGAGAGGGCCAGCTCTTTAGCTCTGGTTACATTCCTTTTGCACTAACTAAAAATTCCCAAGAAGAGGCAACTAGGGAGTTGCCTGATGCAAAGGAACCCTGCAGCCAGCTTTACACCAGCTGCTCCTGCTCCCTGTCCACACTGGGGAGGCTATAGGAGAAGTAGGCATGAAAGGAGTAGGTGAGGTCAGAAAGTACAGCACTCCAGCAATCCAGGGCCAGCAGCATTGTCCCCAGGAGACCATTCCAGTTGGCATAAATTGGTGGTGGCTGCTGTAGCTTGTGCCAGAGGTTGGTTCAGCCCCCTACCTCCCCCCCTCCCCCGCCTTGCTAGCCCCAGCATTAACAAAGACAGGATGTAGGCCTGAAACCATGTTTCGTCTCCCCCATTGGTCTGCTGGTGTGTGTGTGTGCGTGTATTCTTAAGTAGAAGGTTTACACCATGGCAAGCCAGAAATCCTCTTTCCAGTGAAATTAATTGTTTGTTTCTAGCCTGGGAGAGAATACCCTGAAAGAGCTTAGTTTAGTTATATTTCAGAAGCATCTAATAATTATTTCTCTCTCTATGCCAAACCTGTACAGCTGGAGTCATATGAAGGCAGCCAGGACTTCCAGCTGGAGACGTTAAAAAAAACACAGCTGAGCAGATAATATGTTTAAAAAAGTTTTTAAAGAGAGGAATGTCTTAGGGATATTGTGGGCAGTGCCGAGGCCTTGCTTCCCCCTTGCATGGGCTGGGGAGAAAGCCCTGAGAGTGGCTTTTGGACAGGAATAGCAAATGCTGCTGCTCAACATGTACCCCAAGTGCTTCCTGAGGGGCTCTGCTTTCTTTTATTATCACCGCAGTGCTACAGGCAGCCCCTGTCACTCAGCAGTACTCAATAAAATAGCATAATTGAGTTCATAGAATACAACTACCCAAGACAGATGCAGCCAAATAAACAGCTCTGTGAAATCCCATGCTGTTAGCAAATGGCACTGGAGATCAAAGCAGCTAAATGCATGTGCATGTAGTGGGTGTTTGACACAGTGGGTGTGATAACAAGGTTAGATGCATTATGAAGCCAGTTATAAAAGCCCTCTAACAATGGATGACTTTGGAAGAAAGTGTTACTAAACAACAACCCACGTCCATACATTTTAAACTTCCAGAACAGTGATGTAGGGTAGCTCAGCTACCCATGTATTGCTTACTGTAGCGAGGGGGATCCCCTCCCCCACGCTCCTGAGACAGGGAATAGACTAGGAACCCTGCAGTCCCGGGCAGAGGCCCGGCCGCCTATCCCCGCCCCCAGGAAGTCAAGGGGCCGGGACCAGAAGTTCAAGGCCACCCTCTGCCTGGTTCCCTGCCCCCAGGAAGTTCAGGGGGCGGACAGGAAGCTATAAAAACCCCGATACCCTAAGCCCTCAGTTAGAAGGAGGCCGTCGGAGAAGCAGACATGGGTGCCCCGAATCTCTCCGCTGGGCCTGGTCTTACCCACGCACGGTATCACGGAGAGGGTTCCTGGCCTGACCTCGCCCTGGGGCCAGCCCCAAGAGCAGCGGGCTCGCGAGCCTCGGAGCTCACGCCTGCGGACGTACTGGCCCAGACACCCCGAACCCCGGCTGGTGGGAGCAACTGGACCGGACCGCCTGGACCCCAGTAAACCCCGAGGAGTGGACCCGGACGCACCCGCGCCTGACCCCGGTCCGCAGAGGACCTGGACTGGACCCCCGCTGCCTGAGCCGGCTGAGGAACTATGATCTTGGGAACCCCTGGACGACACCGGCGAAGGGCAGGTACCTGGGGGGGGAGGTTGAAAGCAGCCCGGGGGCGGGGCCTGACTAACAGTCAGCCGCAGAAAGCCCGAGCCCCGGATGGTCGTGTGCATCGGCCAGGATCCCACTGACATCGTTCAGTGGTGTTTCGGTGGGAACCTGCCACTGCACCGGTCAGTGTGTTTCGGGCCAGGATCCCCACTGAACATCGCCTTAGCGGCGACCGCCGCTACTGAGAGCCCGGGCTGGAACGCAGTGGAAGTGGAGGGCGTGCGTTCCCCCTGCCACCCCTTAAGGGTGGCAGAACTCCCCTCTTCCTTTACTTAACCCGATTGCCTCCAGTTGTCTACTGGCTCCTGCCTCTGGCACAAGGCCAGAGCCCCTGAACTGCTTGGTGCTCTGCCCTGCCAAGGCCAGAGCCCCTAAACTGCCTATTGCTCTGCCCTGTCCCAAAGGGCCAGAGCCCCTAAACTGCTTGGTGCACTGCCCTGCCAAGGCCAGAGCCCCTAAACTGCTTGTAGCTCTGCCCTGCACCAAAGGGACAGAGCCCTTAAACTACTTGTTGCTCTGTCCTGTACGAAAGGACCGGAGCCCCGAAAACTGTTCGTTCGCCGCCCGGCCCTACTCAAGGGCTCGGACTACCGACTTCATTCGCCCAGCCCCTGCGACCAGGAGCTGAGCCCCGGCCAAGGCCGTTACACTTACCCTTTCCCGAGCACAATATGCCATTGGCTGATTCACAAAAGCTTTTGCTTTCATCTTCTGTCATGTTGCACTTTCTTGGATGTTGACACAACCGTCCAAACCATCCATCCTCGCAAACACATCGACCGCAAGAACAGAGGCCGTGGCCTGTAATAACAGCAGGGGAGCAACATGTTACACAGACAGGAGAAATTACCTACATTTCTAGCTGAGGAAAACACTGATCCTTTCAGGCAGCTCAGCATGGAATTGCCTAATTGAACCCCCAGGCAGGGCTCATTCTGGGTCAGAATGTACTGGTACAGCATGCCTACGAGACAGGAAGTATTACCGTTTTTGGCTATCCTGGTCTTGTGCTAAGCAAGGTGGGCCGGTAATGTAAAGAATGGCTGGGCTTTGGCCGCTCAACTCCCCAGCCCCAGCTCTTCTCTCTTGCAAGGGCCTTTGCCCTCCTCCACTTCCTGTGGCTCCCTTCCCATCATACCAGCTAGCACACTGGACATACCACAAAGCTCTCTCCCTCTGTGTGTGCTAGGATGAGCCATATGCCACAGCACAATATAGCATCAACAAAAAGGGTGGACATTTAGCAAAATCACCTGGATCGACTGGTAAGGCCAGCAGGGAGTCATCACAGGGGGAAGGATGGGAACTGAGAAGGTGGTGAGGCAGATAACTATGTGATTGCCTGCTTAGGAGAGAGTGAGTAGGTTGGTAGCTGGTCAGGAAGAGGAGGTAGGTGAGAGAGGCTAGAAATCTGGAGTTTGGGGACAGACCTTGGGAATATTTTTTGTCTCTTCCCAAACTTTTGAAAAACAATGGGCACAGTCTTGTCCTCAGTCCTAGTCCCAGCTGTTAACTCACACTAGTCCCATCACCACCACCACTACTAGTGACTGGCATCCCAGTGCAAAGTCTGACAGCTGCTACTTGTGCTATTGCAAGACACCTCATGCTGTCTTATCATAGCAAAGCTGAGGAGCAAATGGCAAGAGATCACCAGGGCTTCCTTTCACAGGCTTGGCTGGGGCCTGAATGCGGGAGTTAAGGAAAGGCATCCTAAGGGCGGATGGCATGCAGAAGAGGGTGCAAGGGAGAACATGAATCCACTAGCGATCCCTCAGGATATGTATCTCAGAGGCGACTGATTAAATGGCAGTACAAAGGATACAGGGGAAGAGAAGGAGAGGGACAGAAGGATTAGGATAGGAATTAATGGTAAATTCTCAGAATGGAGAGGGGTAACTAGTGGTGTTCCCCAAGTGTCAGTCCTAGGACCAATCCTATTCAACTTATTCATAAATGATCTGGACAAAGGGGTAAACAGTGAGGTGGAAAAGTTTGCAGATGATACTAAACTGCTCAGGATAGTTAAGACCAAAGCAGACTGTGGAGAACTTCAAAAAGATCTCACAAAACTCAGTGATTGGGCAACAAAATGGCAAATGAAATTTAATGTGGATAAATGGTAAGTAATGCAGCATTGGAAAAAAATAACCCCAACTACACATACCAAATAGGATGGGGCTATTTTAGCTCAACAAATCAGGAAAAAAGATCCTTGGAGTCATCGTGGATAGTTCTCAGAAGATGTCGCACTCAGTGATGCAGAGGCAAGTCAAAAAAGCAAACAGGAACATTAAGAATCATTAAAAAGGGATAGAGAAGTAAGACATGAGAAATATTCTATTGCCTTATATAAATCGATGGTACGCCCACTCTCGAAAGCGTGTAAGATGGTCTGCCTATTCAAAAAAGATATCTACCCAGAAAGGTTCAGAAAAGGGCAACTAAAAATGATTAGGAGGGTGGGGGAGGGTCCCATGTGAAGGAAAGATTAAAGAAGGGCAGGACTCTTCTCAGCTTGGAAAAGGAGACTAGGGGGGATATGATGAGTATATAAAAGCATGGAGTGATGTGGAAAAGTGGATAAGGAAACAGTTATTTATTTACTCCCATAATCAAGACTAAGAGGTCACTCAAATGAATACGTAATAGGCAGCAGGTTTAAAAACAATAAAAGGAGTCTGTCTTCACACAGCGCAGCAGTCCAACTTGTGGAAACTCCTTCACTTGAGGAGGTTGAGAACTAGGACTATCACAGCGTTAAAAGCGAACTGGATTAACTATGGTAGTTAAGTCCCATAAATGGCTCAATGAGCCAGGACGGGTAAAGAATGGTGTCCCTAGCCTCTGTTTGTCAGAGGATGGAGATGGATGGCAGGAGAGAGATCACTTGATCATTGCCCGTTAGGTTCACTCCCTCTGGGGCACCTGGCATTGGCCACTGTCGGTAGACAAGATACTGGGCTAAATGGATCTTTGGTCTGACCCGGTACGGCTGTTCTTATGTTTTTATGTTCTTAGGATAAAAGGCAAGAGAAGAGGGACCAGGGAAACAAAATAGGGAGGAAACGGGGACAGACAATGAACGGATGGAAAATGAAGGCTGGTCAATAAAAGGAGGACAAGTGAGTGCGGGAAATATACTGGAACATGTATGAAAGCAAGAGCCTAGATTGCAAGAAGAGTGAAAGAAAGGGAAAAGCAAAACTGGGAAGCGTGATTTGTTCAGGGCAGAGGAGGAACAGAGAGAGACAGACAGTTGAATAGAAAACTGAAAGCATATGGCAGAAAGGGAAAGAGAGGAACAAATGGGAAAACCTGAAAGCAGATGGATGATGACAAAGGACAAAAGAAATGGAAAATACATAAAGAAGCAAGAAATGCCACAAAGCTGAAAGCTTAGTACATTATACTGAATTTATTCACATTTCTAGCCTTCACTGCCTTGCCATAGTAGAAAAGGGAATTCCTTAGCTTATACATTTCCAGTTCTTTGAAGATGGACTCTGTACATTGTAAGCAATTATTATAACAACTATTATGAGGGAAGAGGTGATGAAAAGGAAGGGGTTAGGGCTGATTGCGTTGGTGGGCTGGGCAGAGGGCAACTAGCTTGAGGACCATTCTGGCACAATGTGGGTCTGTGGGAAAAGGAGGAACATACCAATACGTTTATCCTGCTAATTTGGGCTCAGCTCCCAAGGCAACAATGCAGCTTAACATAATAAATCTTGAAGAAGCATGAGAGGCAGACCCAAAGGAGATACAAACCTGGTAAAATGGAATTCCGCAGCACTTTAGTGATAACCAGCTACTTTATTAATTGATGTTTCTGAGCTGTTCTTATTCACAGACATGGAGAGACTCAGATCTATTTTTGAAGTCTAGTGATGCAGCAACTGCCAGACCATTCATTGATTATATCTTCATTTTGGATCCTAATAAGTGTTCAACATTAAATGGTCAATATCTGCATGCTTCATGGTATGGTGGGTACGCATGTCTGTCTCTGCACACGCCTTCACAAATATCAATTTGTCTATATACATTTAACATGTATATAAAGTACCACATATTGGTAAACCATACATAATAAAATGGAAGCTAAAATGTCACAGGACTGTTTAAGTTGAGTAACAATGAGCTTTGTGTTACATACCGTAGAAGGATAAGGGTGGCAGCCAGCTGTACTTTCCCATATACTGCTAGGGTTTAGATTGCATAAGGATATGGGTATAAACATATTATGATTTTCTCCATTTTCTCATCGTGGCCAAGTTTCTCCAAGGGTATTTGGCCTCTTTTACTTTGGTTTTCTTTAGCAAGACATGGATTAAATTTTTAAAATATTTCAAATATTGAAGAACTAACTATTCAATACATTGAATAGAACTCGCATACTGGAAAATTATTTTTGGAGGTGCAAATACTTGTACTTCTGCAAGCACAAGTGGGCAAATGTGTAATTCACACTGAGCCCCATGCCCCCTCTGTGGTTTAAAGAAGGCAGAGAATGACCACATCTGCAAAATTAGTGCACAAATCCAATTAAAAGTATTCTAACTTTTGGTTTAGTTAGAAAGATTTTTTTGTTGTTTTTTTAATAGAACTTGTGCAATAATTTTGCTGCTGTGACCATTCTATATACTGGATAGGATCCTGAAGTGGAAAGGTCTCTTTCTTAAGAAGCTTACTTCACCATTTATAGCTGCTTCTAGATTGCCACATGCTGATCATTAGCGGTGGAGAAAGCACAATGCTATCTTGGTGCAGCAGTGAGAACACAGGGGGTGCTACTCATCACATTGGCTTTCATAACACTAGCCTCTGTCTTTTTCCCCAGAAAGGTATCATTTGGCATACAGCAGCTCCTTAAACTTCTACATTAACTCGATTCATGCAGACACACAAGCCTTCAAACATCAGTGAAGGAGACAGCTGTCTTCACTGCTGCAGTTCTGCCATCACAGGATAGTTACACAAGTTCTGGAGGTCTCCATACACCTACTGTTAAGTTGTTGGGGTTTTTTTTAAATCTCGTTACTATCTGAGGAGAGGATCCACAGTTTAAACTCATATTTATTCATGAAATACAAGAAGTTCCCAATGGGATTTATTAGCACTGCGGAGTGGGAAACCCTTGTGCCCAAGAGCCTCTTAGCATTTCAAAGGACAGTCTGCAGTGCTGGACCACATCTTGACACTGGCTGCATTGTCTCCTCCAGTGCAGGCTACACCAAAATCATAAGTGCTGAGACCAGTTCTAGCTGCATCAGAGAAACCAACTGATGTATGAGATATGGATAAAGGATATGACATGCTGGAACATCCATTTCACTACTGGTGCTTACCACCTTCCATGTCAAAATACTACTTTGATGTCCCATGATTACTGCTAACAACTGAGACTCCATCAAAGGAATTTGACTGGTTGAAAAGACCAGGCCTATCAATGTATTCTGCTGTTTTAGATAGTCCAAGAGTTGGTCCATTGTTGTTAATGCTACCAGTGTTGGGGTAACCAGAGAACTAGGTTGCTCCTAGGTGTTAAGGGCAAGGGCAGCTCCAAAATGGGAGGCCAAGGGTCCCTCTTGACTCAAACTTAAATACCATATTACCATAGGCAATGCCCTATTTAAAGCACAGACCGCTGAGCATCACTCAAATAGCATTATGGGGGTACATAGCCTTGGTGAGGGCTGGCGATACAGTGCCGATATATTGTGTCCAGCTCGATTCTCACATGTAGAGGCACTGCTTTGAGTTGTCTATTCCATCTGATACATGCCATCACCAATGGCACAGATGAAGTGGGCGCGCAACCATGTTTTTCACCAGGTTGTGAGGATGTCCAAGACAGCTCATGTTGTACCAGTTGGCAGTATAAAGAGAAGCCAGGAGGGCTTTTAGATGCTTCTTCCAGAAGTTGATTTGCTGAGACATCTGTAAGAAAAGCTCAGAGTGGAACCAGTCATGGTCCCTTATGAAGAACAACGAGGCAATGACTGGAGTTAGGAATACTGTCTCATCATATACTGCCTTATTGTTGTTATTATTAATAAACACTGGGTGCCCCCAGCCCTGAAAGACAACATGAAGTACAGGATAATAATCAAGCTACCCATGTGGGCCAGCCAATGCTGATCATGCTGCAGCTGCGAGTGGAAAAAAATGTCATAAGTAATAGGGGCAGAAGAGCACCAGAGTTCTGCTGCAACTGGCGAGCCAGTCATGATCCAGGATACCTCCATCCTCAGACAGGACTCAAACATTAGAGAACAGGTCCTAGAATGCAGCTTACATATCTCAGGAAAGTTGTTATTAGTCAGCCTCTTCTGGGACCAGCATGGTGCACCTTTGTGCCAGGGCATAGAGCCTAGAATGAGAGTCTGTATCTAATAAAAGAGCGCTGCAGAATCCATGACAGGTCCTATTACAACTTCTGTCTGAATGAAGGCATCATGGCTCTATTCCTGGTACTGTGATGGACAGCTGAATTTTAAGTGAGTGTCTCATTTTAATTATGCAGAAACATAGTAATAGGGTCTCAATCACTTATACCCTCATTTATCACATCCTTCGCCTTATGTCTATCTACCGGCACGTGGGCACCTGGTCTGGAAAGCAAGCTATTAATCAATCTCTACTGGTCAGAGAACACTAGTGACAATTTTTATTTAAATCACTTAGATTGTCATTCACATTGCTCATTTCAGGAAGTATCTAATCTTGAAATACCAGAGTCTCCCTTCCTCATGCTCAGAAGCACTCAGCTCTCACTTCAACAGATTCTGTTCAGTCACAGGGTCTAGCTTTTCATTCTCTGCAGCTGGAGCTCTATGATTATTCTTTCCACAATATCACATGTCTCCTGACAGTGATTGCCAAGCTTATGGTATTGCCTAGGTCAACAGAGCAATGGAGAGAAGAGGAAGAGGAAAGGGCTAAGGAGCTCAGCAAGACATTCTAACAACAACTGTCTGTGAAACTGATGGAGATGCAAGATGAGACAGAGGAGGAACAAGCCAAGAGAGAAGAGAACAGTTTGTGAGTTGTCAACACAAAGATGATGGCTGACATTTTGTGAGTGCATAAGGTTACTTAGGGACATGGTGCAGAGAGTGAAGAGAATGAGATTGAGGGTACAGCCCTAAATGATCCTCCAGAGTGGGACTGTTGGGGACTAGAATTCATCAAGAGATCAGTGAAATAGTAAAAGAACCAAGGGAAAAAACCAGTCCAACAAAGTGTCAATGGAGATATGATGTCAAGGAGGGTGAAGTGATAAGTGGCAGTAGAGAGGGCAAGACGGATACAAATGGAGTAAGTTCTCTGAGATATGGCCTGGAAGAAGTTACTTGAATCTTTGGGGGGGCAGCAGTTTCAGTGGAGTGGAGGAAGTGGAAACCAGTCTGGAGGATGAATGAGGAGGGGCATCAGTTGTAAATGGTTCATTACATGAGTTTAAAGTCGGGGAGGAAGGAGCTGATGGAGAGACAGCTGGGGTCAAGAGTTGGCTTTTTGAGGATGAGGAAAACGAAGGCATTCTTGTACTTAGAGTAGGGGAGGTTAAAAAGGAGGGGGAGTGAGAGATGAAGGGACCAGAGAGGTTGACAGCTTGGAGGAGATGGGGACAAGGGCACAGGTAGGAAGATTAGACAGAGAGAAAATGAAATCTCAGAGTAAGTGTCAGCTGAATAAAGAAAAAGGTGCTGAGAATGTGGAGGAGGGAGGCCACAGTGGCCTGGGATGATCTTGAAGAATTTGGGAAGATCCTGGAAAGGGAAGGAGGAGGCCACAGGAAGGGGAAAGGCTTGAAGAAGGGAATTAAAAGTGACAAATAAGCAATTTTCTCTGTTAGCCTGGTCTCAATATACTTCATACAGGAGACAGTGGAGCTGTGAATGTAAAGAAACATTTGTAGTGAATGAAATCTGTGGAGTCTGCAGAGGCGATCAGTGGGATGGGAACAGAATGGAGGAAGCCAATGTTGGGATTTTGTGGAGAGGAGGGAGTGGGAGTGAACCCATGGCTTTAAATGAAGACAAACATCTGCAACATGTATTGCCTAATGAACAAACATAGCATAATATGACAATATTAACATATGCCTACAGCTGATAAATTACGGTATTAAGTTGAGTTTGTTCTGTCCAGCAACACCTTTGGGATTCAGGGTGTCAGCACCCTGTCATTTCTAATAGTATAAATTATGTTTGGGAGTTGGTGTTATACTCCAAGTATTTTCCTTAGAGAGTTCTGTAGTCTTCTCCATAGATTGGCTACACAAATCTAAACACCTCCTTCAGAATGCACCAATATTGCCATGGCTGATGGTCGGGACAGGTGATATTGTGATTGGCAGATATATGGGTTGGCACAGACACAAGATAGACTAAGTTCCACTATTTTATTTACAAGAATGTAAATTACAGAACAGTGATATTAGAGGTCAAGAACAGAACAACTGCAGTACAGAACTTCCAGGACTTCAGCAGAACAGCCAGATCCAAATTCTTAGCCAAATGCTCTGTTTCCAAACTGTCCCAACTGACCTGTAACTCCTCTGCAAACACACTGCATTCTTTACCATGACTATGGGCTCATCTTCACTGCAAAGTTAACTTGAGTGATAATTTAAGTGTTGCCCCTAACTCGTGTCCAGTCCATACACAAAGCCCCTCAACTAGAGCATTATGGTGCTTTAAACTCGAGTTGGCTAAAATGTGTTTGCTGATAACATGCTGCTGCCACAGTGCTGCTGCCACAGTGCTGCCACAATACTGCTAGTTCTCTAATCCTGTACCACAGTTCCCCTACGTGCCCAGAAAAGACAGACAAGTTCTCCCATAATTCATAGAGCAGCTTGGTTTACTGCAGCACAAGGAACCATGGAATGTGCCCTGCCCCCAAAATCTTAGCACAAATGTCTTCACTGCAAAGATAGCATAGGTTCTTCGTAGGGTGTTGCCCCTAATGCCCATCCCATCCTCACACAAAACCCTCTCCTCTGAGTTTAGTGGTACTTTCAGCTAAAGCTATCTGGCCCAGCTGGGAGCCTGGTTTCTATTTTCACTCAAGCTGGCAACCTGAACACACTGCAATGAGAATTACTCCTCCTGGAATTCTGCGCCATTGCACAATGCAGAATTTGTACAAAATGAATGTTTCCCACCAAATTTTATTTTTCCCTACAGAATTCCTGATTTGCCCCCAGTACTTCCGTCCACTCTCAGCCCTGGGTAGCCAGAACTCCCGCTGTCAGTGGGAGCCCCACCCACCTGGGGCTGTCAGTGGGAACATGATTATATTGTGTTATTTTGACAAGTAAAATATGCAGAATTTTAAAATATTACGCACAGAATTTTCAATTTTTTGGTGCAGAATTCTCCCAGGAATAGAGAATTCTGCTAGTCCTCAAGTGCCTTCCCACAATTCCTCCCATATGCCAAGAAGGACTGACAAGTTTTCCCACAATTCACTAGAAAGGAATCAAAGTGTCTCTGCTTACTGCAGCACAGAAATCCCTGGGATATTCCCCCAGAAGCCATAGCAATCCCAATGAGAGAGTGCAGCAGCAGTAAGGATGCAGTAATTTGGATACTGAATTTCAGTGTGGCTGTTCACATCCAGCTTAGGCTCACTGGGTATTTAGACCAGGATACCAATCATCCAGGTTAACTGTGCAGGGAAGACATACCCATACACAAGCGAGTACAGTGCCAGTGTGGACACAGCAGCTTGAATAGTATTATTTCACCGTGTGGTTGAGATGTAACTCAAGTATAGATAATGCCAGTTAACTCTGCCGTGAAGACATATGGTTGTCACTCAAAATCATTTGCAACACAAGAGAGTTCCCAGTATAAGTTATTGTATTGCTAAAGAATCTCTGCCTTTGAGGCAATGGGTGACTACAGCCTCTGAGCAGAGAAACAGCATGGTCCTCTAAATTCTCCATTTAAATATTCTATTAACTCAGCTCACAGAGAGACAGGTGGACCTACAATGGACACCTCTCTGCCACATCTCAAAAAGGAGACAGTAATGGATCAATTAATTTTCTAGTTTTGCAATTCTTATCACAATCATATTTTAGCTGCTGTTTATTTTTTTGAAACCACACAGTCAGCCTGTCCAAGAGTTCGCTTCCATTCACAGGTTTCCAAACAAGTTATCCTATGGCTTCTTTAGTGCCAGAATCAAAAAAGTTCAACCTTTTCTAGCACTTTTGAAGGCAGAGGGCAATAAAAGAGCTCAGCAGCTAACAGGCTGTGGGCTGTGCATGGAGTTTCTGCAGAGAATTTCTTCTATAAAATCAAGCCAGAGTAGGTGAACCCAAAACTGTGCCCATTACGGTAAAGACACATTTGTATGTCTCATTAAAATATTCCATTAATATGTAATATTCTAATACTAATATAAATTAACAATACCCAATTAATATAATTTATCTTTTTTAAAAATTAATATAAATTCTTCAGTCAAAGTTTGACTATAATTAGGATATAAATAATATGGCAATAATAGTATATTTTACTGATTCATTAACACAGGCTGAGGGCCTGTAAAGACAATGAAGGGGAACAAGGAAAAGACTAGTGAATCCAAGAATTCAGTTGTTACCTTACAAACTTAGGTCTGGCCTACATACAGTTGTTATGCCAGTATAATTATTTCAGACAGGGTATTTTGTCTGTTAGTTAATCACAGTAGGTACAGCTGTACAGCCCTAGTGTGGCTGTAGCTATATCAGTATATTGGTGCCTTATGCTAACATAGTTTAGTCCCTTCCCATACAGGACTAAGCTATACTGATATAAACTCATACCAGGATAACTGCATCCTGCCTAGGGGTGTTGCTCTGCTCTAAATGTTCCAGTACAGTTAAAGTGTTTTATGTTTAGACAAGCCCTTAAAGCAGGAAGTAGTGACAGAGCTCTCGTCTGTCTGCTCCAAAAATACAGCCCCCGACCATTTGAACTCCTGATAGCAGACACTTGAGCATGTCTGATGATCGATCCAGCAGAAGGAACTGCCTGTAAACCATTAGCCAGCGCATTGCAAGATAGAAGGACAAAACAAAGGGAAATGTTGAATTTCAATAGTAACTTCCCACATAAAGTCAGGATCAGCTGTTTTTTTCCCCTTCCTTCTTAAACCTACTCATACTTTAAAAGTATTAGAAGTATGGCTATAGGAAACCCCATTGCTGGCTTAAAAATGTTTTAGACAGAATTTGGATAGTCCAAAAAACAACAAATGTAAATATTAACTCAAAATAATAAACTGAATAATTCTCTTTTAGCTCAATCAACTCCTTTCCCTGACATCATACAGTTGAGAAATGATTAGGCTACATCCTCTCAAGAAATTTGTGATGCTCTAACTAACTAGTCAGTACTCTCGGGTTTCAAATCCAGTGAATTGCCGAAAAAATCCTAGGAGTTTGAATAGCCAGAAAAGTCCCATAATTCCTTTGTTAGAAAAGATATACCCTTCATTTATACTTGAGAAAAATTTGTTTCAAGAGAGTAGAAGAGCTCTGACAGTGCATCCAGCTATGTTTGACTTGCAATTTCTACTCCTACTACTAAGTCATGGCCAACAATACAGCTGTGGCAGATCCCCACTTTGCCATCTCCTTCCAGCCTTTCACTGGTGTATTGCTGGTTCCCAGGACCCTACAGATCCCTCTGCTGAAATTAAGTGCTACCCTGCCCTTTCTAGGACATGTCAGGTCTCTGATTCCAGAAATGATCAGACGTGAGCCAAGACTCTTCATTCTCAGGCAAGGAATAAGATCAAAGAAAAATAAATAAGTATAAGCAGATTGAGCTAAATGTGGCTGGTGAAGTCTAAAAAAGAAATTTGAAACTCACATAGTGGCTAATGAGGAAAACAGAACAAGTGCAGACTAGGAAACCAGGCTCAAGGAGACTGCAATGCATTACACTTGATTTTGTTGGTAAGGTTCTAACCAAGTACTTTCAGATAAACTTATAGGACAATCCTCTATGCACTGAATGCTGCTAGAGAATCCAAGCTAAGGGCAGTTCAGAGAAAGACTCAGAGAAGGTTTTTGGCACTTGGATTGTTTCAATGATATAAAAATTATATTAAGAGCAGCACAAACTAGGAAAAAGCTTATTTCAGATAGAAAATAACATTTTCTTATTCTTTAGAGCTTGGTCCAGCCATCCATGTCAGGAGAAGAGAAATGTCTGTAATTACAAAACAATGTATTGGAGGGTGCAAATGTAGTTGTATCACTTCTCAGTATACGCCCAGTGATCCATAACAGTAAATCTTATTCATCTGGGGACAAAACATTAATGATTAAGTTAACAGTTCAAATAAAAACAGAAAAGCTGAGCTAAAGTTTGGATTCAACTTTACACTGGGTATGTACTTTTATAAGCTTTTGTATTCTTACCTGTTTTTCTTTAAGTCAAAATAAATCAAAACATAGGTTATTTAATGAATGGATTCATCTCTGGTGCTCCCATTACATAGACCTGTTTAGACCGAAGGGAAAATTAGGATTTGTTCAGATAATAGTACAGGTTTAATGTAATCCCTTGCACAACGAGAATGGTCAGGTGACTCTGTCCAATTACTATTCTGCTTTCATCATATGAGTATTCATGAGAGAGATACAACGTTCGCCAGTCAAAGATAAAAGTTAATATGGTAGCTGTGTCAGCTCTAAGAAGGAGTATTGATAATGTTTTTCTATGAATTCTGAGGGCATTCAATTTACTTAGTATCACCAAGACACTGGCTGATTATGAAGAATAGACTGGGTATTCTAGTCATAAGAAGATGTTTAGTTTTGTTTTTGATATATGTATCGCATTCAATAAGACTGACCTTTTCCGTTCTCTTAACTTCTGCTTTCTCCCTTCTTTCTTAAAAGATGACATTCAAATTACTTCTTCTTGATGCGTATTTTATTGAGTGGATACTTAATTTAATTAACTCCTATTTGGGCTATTTTTAACTGACAACCAGATTTTAACTACAATTTTCTCAAATAACTACTTTCTGTAGATCAACACCTTTACACCAATATTTTCTCTCCCCACCCCCAGTTAAATAGAATAGCAACCTTTGGAGCAACATTATCACAATTGCTTTCAAAATAGTCTCTCTATAAAACTAATTTGAAGTACTGCATAATACTATTCTCCACTACAGAAAAATCAATCAATGACAGAGTTTCATTCAAAAATCAATCAATGACAGAATAAAGAATTTATTTATAGCTGTGATACAGTACAAAATCTGCAGTGTGCTTAGATTCTGTAAGATTAAGGAAATAAATTCCGATTCCTTGCTTTTGCTGATAATTTAAGCCTTCTATATTAATGATAATGATCTATAGTACCTTTCATCCCAAAAGATCCCAAAGTCCTTTCTAATACACCAACGGTCACTTTATACACCACTGAAGGAACTTCAGTGGGCATATGTGTGAACTGTTAATGCTGCACAACAGCACAACACATTACAAAACTATTTGGGGCACACATGATGAGTTCAGCTTATGCAGGGAAAGTGAAGTAGGCAGGTGGTAGAATGTAGTGGACATCAGCTGTATTTAACACTTCCCCTCTTATGAAGAATGCTATTGGAGCTTAAATTTATTTATGAAATGACCACAGGTGATCAGTAGAGACACTGTTTTTCATGTCTAATTTAAAAGATACCTTCTTCAGCAAAATGGCTGTTAATGCTGTGCTGGACCATTAGGTCAATATTGATTGGGAGAAGAGCACTGCCAAATATCAACCCAATCTAATTATGCTTAGTTTGTGAGCACTGGTGGGGCCATTGAACATGGTGGGATTGTTGTAGGTGTACCAGATGATACTTAACACAACTGTCACTGAATATCAGCTGCTAAAGCCACTTAACACATTGCTGAACATTGCTAACTTAAAAAAAGAAAAAAAGAAAAACGTGATACCATTGGTAAGTCTTCAATCATAAAGTGAAAAAGTGAAATTATGATAATTTGTTCCATAGTTTTTCTTTAAATATCTGTACAGATTTCTGATACATTTTGATGATATCTATGTAAGAACTTCACCACAGTGTAAAACGTTAGTGGGCACATGTAATCTGCTTCACTGACAGATATTTTGAATATTAAAATATTCAGTCATGGGATTTTTTCCATTAATGCTCTTTTGTAACAAAATCAGGAGAAATATGGAAAGCCACAAATTCACACAGAATTATTGCTTATTGAAAGGAATACATACCCCCACAGACATTGCCATCCATATCTTCACACTGTCGATCATCACATTCGCAGGTTTTACCATGAACTCTGTTATCTCCTGGAGGGAAACAAGTGCACTGGCCACATTCACATTGCCCTGTAAGAAAGAACAGTTGTTAGGGTCACAACATCACCAAGATTTAATGAATAAAAACTGGGGGCGGGGAAATGTTCTGCTCCTACAAAGACATAAAGCACAAGTCAGTCAGTGTCAGCTGAAGTGTAAACACTTGTAAGAAAGAAAAATGGTTGAAAACAAAATGTCATGCTGCTGGTGGGAATGGCATTAATCTTCTTTACAGTTTTATTCTTGTCAGTATTAATGGGAATTTTATCACGATAGCCCCTACCTTGCATAGCTGAACTATGGTATATGTTTCCCTACATAATTAACTCTCCAAACTAATTCAAACATTTGGTATGTGTGGTATGAACACCAGATGTGGATGCAATTAAAATGGAATCATATAGAAAAGTAATTTACAGAGTGGCCCAGGAAAGCTTTCTAGTATGAGATACTAGTAGCATAACTTGTCTAACACTTTGGTACAGAAAGGTAAAGAATTAATGCTCCTATGACCTGTCCTCTTAAACAGATGTGAGACTGTGCCTGTGGATCTGGGTTTGAAGAACATAGCAGGTGAAATGCAACCTCTGAAATATTCTTCCAGCCTCACCAGTCCTCTCTATACTGGGACTCCATAAAGCTGGAAGGGATAACGAAGCCAGCCAAGCTCCAAGAGATGCTCTTCCCCAGTAACCTCATGAACACTGACTGAGGCAGGGGTCTCTGGAAATATAGTATTTGACTATGTAAGAAAAGACTGTCATAATGGATGGGATCTCCTAATGGACTTGATTTGGAAATTTTTACTTGACCAGTTTTTCCGCTCTTAAAAAAAAGAAACTCATTAAACATAATTGCAAAGGCAACCTTAATCCTGGCATTTCCTAATTTTTTCAGTACTTGACTTTGCAACCTTAATGTTTGTCTAATGTAGTATTTTGTATGCAACAACACTGTAGGGTGCTACAAATGTATATATCTAGGAATAATGTGATGCAATTGAGAATTTACACTGAATGTCCAGAAAAGCGTGCTAATGGTGAAAATTATTAGGATGTGCAAGACATGTAGAATTTAACCAGAGAAAGCACTAGTCTGAATCAAAGCTAATCCCATTTTCAAAAGTGCCTTAGGCACTTAGATTAAGTCTCCTCCCAAAAATCATTGTTGAATTTGGGACACAGCCTCCTAAGTCACTTATGGTATGTCTGTATAGCAATATAGAGCCAAAAGGAGTGAGTAACCCGACTCAAGTCGACAGACTTGGGCTAGCAGGGCTCGCACTAGTGCTCTACAAATAGCTGTACAGACAGCACTTTGAAGTTGCAGCTCAAGCTCTGAAGGCCACCCACACCCCTAGGCTTCAGAGCTCGAACTCCAGCCCAAGCCACAACTTCCAAGCACTGTCTATAGAGCTGTTTTTAGAGTACTTGCATGAGCCCTGCTAGCCCACATCTCTTGGCCTGGGCTGAGAGATTCACACCTGCTGGCTCCAAAATGCTGTGTAGACAAATTAAAAGTACCTTAGGGAAATTTTACCAAAAGGTATTTTGAACTCTTAAAGGTTAAGAGTTGTATCAAATATGTATTGCAGTGATTTTGAAATATTTTAAAAGGTACATTTAAAAAAATATTTGTATTGTGGTGACAAATAAGAATCTCACACAAATTAACTCATGCATTTTTCCCCTCTTTTACAAATAGTTCCAGAATCTTGTGTCATATAATGTAACTTCTTTCTACCTTTTTGACTACATTAGTAAAGATGGCGCTGTGTTGCTAGAGCAGTGACTTGATTTTAATTTTTTGTTTACATCTCAAAGAACCAGAATGATCGTTGGATCTGAGGTTCTGAATGATTTCTTCCCCTGCTCAACTGGGGTGTACTCCAAGCAAATTTCACATTTATAAACAAATACATAAATAATCCTCAAAACAGCCAATTCCTGAGATAGACAGACAGAAGGAAAGACAGATTAGCATGCTGAAGAGGACTAAATTTCAGGTCACCACATAAAAGATGCCTTCCCAGAAAAATCAGCAGAGAGCATTTTCCGAACCCAGAGTGAGATAATCCAAGGGAGAGTACTATTTTATCAAATGCATCTGCACAGAAATAACAGCAGGCACACTCTCTATGACTTTATTTTCTTCCTTCTTTTTGTGATAACCATACATGCAGTACAAACTCAATCCGTTCGAGAATAATTAGAGGCTCACATGAAACCAAAGAGATCAGCACTTTACTTACATACTCTTTCTTTGACTAGAATAATAGGTTTACCATAGCAACCTGATTATAGAAGAAAAGCTACTACCAAATATATCCAAACCTGTCTTTAAAATGCCAGGGCATATAGAAACAATTAAACAATTCAGGACTATAATAGTCTGTACCTTTTCATCCGGGAAAGCAAGCACTACACATTGTGGGACTGAAGAGGAACAACTTGACTCCAGATGTTTAATATCAAGTGGCTTCCCTTGCCTGTTGTTACACAGGGATGGCTAATGTTTTTGAGCTGTACAGTAACTGCAGATCAAGGAGGCTTTGTGATGCTATTAAAAAGCCTAACATATCCAATATCTATTTGTGAGGGACAAGGGTCCAAACCCAAGAATACCAGGATAATTACACAGGCATATTTACCAGCCTAGGAGGCTAATATTTCCAAGCACTGACAGTCAGTCATTCTTTATGTAATTTCTATAAAATCCTGCTTTCCTCACTCAGACAAAACTCCCACTGTAGACAATAGGAGTTTTACCTGAGGAAGTACTGGCTGAAAACTGAATAGCTTCAAATATTCAGCCCTTTTAATTTTACCCACCACTTACTATACGCACTTTTTCATTTCCTATTGTCTAGCCAGTGCTTGTAAAAAGAATAACTAAAGTGAGTAGTGCCTAGTGTGATATTAAATCTGCCCCCTCATGCAATTTGCTGTGACCATTAGCATCATGAATTTGAAGCAATTTTTAGCTGCCTACAGAGGGTGATTGAATCTTCCTTTCGTACAGGCAATTTTGATTTCAAAACAGTGTGCCAGAACTACATAATTTGCAGAAAAACAGATTTCTGCCCTTTTAATGCCTGAAAAAACAGCAGAAAGGTTCAGAACACAGAACAACCAATGTAAAAGTGAA
The DNA here is from genome assembly GCF_003597395.2 of Chelonoidis abingdonii. Taxonomy (NCBI): domain Eukaryota; kingdom Metazoa; phylum Chordata; order Testudines; family Testudinidae; genus Chelonoidis; species Chelonoidis abingdonii. The sequence continues at coordinate 269,728,629 of NC_133769.1, forward strand.
CAGTAAATAAAAGAAACTTTTCTTCCTTCAGAAATATTGCCTTTCCCTTTCAATAGCAGCACACATTTTCTCTGTGCGTTTTATTGGGAATTCAGGCATTTTATACAAGAACAAGAAACAAAATGATTAATTTGGCTTTATGTAAAGCATCTGAAGCCAAATGGCAAAATTAGCTTCTGGCCCAAACTGGACTTGTGGTGGAACCATACCATGCTATGGGGAGGAATAGTACTTTACGAATGGTGTAAAATAGGAGATGGTCTCTTGAAGAGGGTGTGATGGGTTGGATCACAGAAACCCGCCTGGGAGCTGCCAACTGATGTGCCCAGACTACCTATACTCCTGTTTTCCCTGCCAGCTTGGGACTCCAGCACCCTGTCTTGCTGAGCCAGATGCTCCCTTCTGCTCCAACAAAGACCCAGGGTCTGAATTACTTGTCCCAAAGTTTACCTGAAAAGAGCTCACGGAAGTGTGCTTGTCTTTAGCACTCAGATGTCCAACCCCCAATGGGGTCTAAACCCAAATAAATCCATTTTAACCTGTATAAAGTTTTTGCAGGGTAAACTCATAAATTGTTCGCCCTCTATAACACTGATAGAGAGATATACATAGTTGTTTGCTCTCCCAGGTATTAATACATACTCTGAGTTAATTAATAAGTAAAAAGTGATTTTATTAAATACAGAAAGTAGGATTTAAGTAGTTCCAAGTAGTAACAGACAGAACAAAGTAAGTCATCATGCAAATAAAATAAAATGCGCAAATCTATGTCTAATCAAACTGAATACAGACAAGATCCTCACCAGTTCCAGAGTGCTCTCTTTTATTGACTAATCTCCTTTTAGGCTGGGTCCAGCAACCACTCAGACTCCCTGTAGTTACTGTCCTTTGTTCCAGTTTCATTCAAGTATCCTGGGGGTGGAGGGACTCCCTCTTTAGCTAGCTGAAGACAAAATGGAGGGGTCCCAAATAGACTCTCTTGTAGGTGGAGACCCCCTCCTTACTCTTATGCAAAGTCCAGCTCCAAGATGGAGTTCTGGATTCACCTGGGCAAGTCACATGTCCATGCATGACTCAGTCCTTACAGGCAGAAGCCATTGTCCACATGGTATCTTGTATGTCTCCAGGAAGACTTCTTATGTGGATTGGAGCATTCCAAGATGCATTGTTTCCCAAGTGCTTCCTAATCGGGTACTTAACCTTGCAAATTCCTTCCTAAAGAAGCAGACCAAATGTCTCACAAAGCTTGCTTAATTTCTAAGTAAGTATACAGCCAATATTCTTAACCTCAAGTAAAAAATGATATATATGTACAAATAGGATGAATAGATATAGTAAAGCATAACCTTTACAGAGATGTTACATGGCACAGGCAGCACAAAACATATTCCAGTTATGTCATATTCCCATAAAGCATTATGGGGTACAGCATCACAGAGGGGTCATGCCTTTAAGATAAAGCAGCATTCTGCCTCTTGGTATGGCCAGGTCACTCTACCAGATAATTGTGAGTAGGACCACAACCTCACCTTCTTGCCATCACTGGGTCACTGTTCACCAAAGGCAAAGACCCTGCAAGTGCTGGGGCGGCAATTATGACAGGACGTTGTGACGGCTTTGCCAGCAGGTAGGCTCCTTGCATACCCCACCCCTGAACAGATCTGCAAGATAAAGTCTGTCTCAATCTAGCTCCTTGCATTTGCTCTCAGCAGGGCTAAAGATTGCTTCCACATAGACAAGTCCTGAGGTTCCTTATCAGTTTTTACTCTGCTGTTTTGCCCACTTTCATGATTTTAAAGCCATTGTAGTGCTTGCAAGTGGTCCTAACTCCCAGATAAAAAGTAAATGTCTAGCTCTCGTGGTTTCAGAGAAACGCTTGAAGTGATGTGAGTCCACCCTGAAATCTTGAAAGCAAAATAATGGGGAGGAAAAAGCAGCTTTTTTAAAGCTCATGATCTTGGAGGGGCCTGATTCTAACACGATTTTTGAACATTTAGAGTTGGCAATACTGCTGATGTACTTCTATTGCACAAACGGGAGCTGAGTATGCAGAAGAGGAGAACACTGAAGAACTACTTCAGAATTTGGCCCACAGAAAAGAGAAAAAATGCAATGTATACTTTTGGAACGTTGCATGGAAACTTTAATTGTTAGTTTTGATGTGAGCATGTTACTGTTTATTCTTCCTGGCTGGATGACCATAACACTTAGAATCAAATTTCTGGTTGGAAGCACTCATATTTATAACTTCATTATTTGCTTTACAGAAATATTTTCTAATATTTATTAAAATTTGCTATTTCCATGAACCAGTCAGCTGAGCTGCTAGAATGCTACATTCTTCAGTTTAAAGGAAGACAACAAATCTGTCATTAGTGATGCAACTCTAGCTAGGGAGCATTGTAACTGCTGTGCTGTAGCAGTTTATCTTTGGAGTGTTATTCAGTAAGAGGAATTGGAAACTGCTAATTGTGGGTGCATGTAACTGGCTTATGGTAAAGCCTGGTACTTGATTCCTAAGAAGAAAAGAAAGTGAATCCTGTTATAATTTTCACTTTAGTATTTGGAGCATTCCTATAGAAAATCCAGCTGTAGTCTCCCAAGAAGGATATGAATTAGAGGTCTGTGCAAATACTTTAAGTCAGATAGAGCAGTTCTGTAGTACAGAACTGGGAAGTAAAGTAACACAGTTTACCTACTTTCTGTGTAGGTTACACTTGAAAACAAAGGGAAAGAACTAAATTGTTATCCCTTTACCTGGGAGGTCACAACCCCCTACCTCTTAGGTCCAGGCAGAAGTTACGGCTCCCTCCTACCATTCTTCCATGTACTAGGTAGAAATCTTGCCCTGCTGCTTTTACTTATTCAGCATAAATCACAATATGGATGTGAACTGTTATTTTTCTTTGTGAAAGATAACAAGTTCAGCTGTTGAAATCTGGAAAAAGAAGTGCAAAACATGCTAAATGTGTTTACTGAATCCTGCTTTTCAATTCTATCCCTTCAGGATGCTTAGAACATAGCAACGTTTCCCCTACACTGACAAAAAAAGATTCTTTAAGCAGCTGAATGTCTGGCTCATCTCATCTGAGAGATGAAAAACTGGGACATATTTCTTTATGCAGATTCTGGACAACTGGGAGGTAGCTTTCAACCGGCAACTTGTAAACAATGTCATCTGTACTCTCTCCTGACATGTTGGAACAAGGAATAGTCTTCCCATTTTGCAAATATTTCACGAACATGCTTCAGCAGAGTTCAGTTTATTTCAACGGCTTTGCTGAGCTTGAAGATTCGTGACACTAAGGGGTTTTCACTCTGTAGTTTGAGATTCAGAGAGTTGCGTTATGTCAGTAAGGAAAAAAAGATCGCACAACCAGTGCCGGCTGCTCAGTCTGGGGAGTTCAACGCTGCATGCAAAATGTGATTCAACTCTTGGGTGTAAATAATCCCTCCTGTAGTAAAGAACATTAGATCTTGCTTGTGTGGGTCCTTGCTTGTACATTCAGTGTGAATGAGGCACATAGTATTAATCACAACACATCAGATTGTCACCGATATCTATGCTATGCTCGATGCTGCAATGATGGGCACATATGCTTATATGAGACCACATAAGCGGCCTGGTATCCTAACTCTGGCAGTGCCCCACACAGCATGCCTCAGAGGAAAGTGAAATCTCCCTATAATGCACCTAATCAACTATGCAATGCTTCACATGTGAAGAAGATCCTTCCTATCCCCTATAGCAAGCACCTTTCATCTGGAAACATGAAATGCTTTAGGACTCAGATCAATAACTACAAGAGTCAAGAAGGATTATCTTAGCACTGCAAAGTGGCTTGGTTAATTTTTTAAGAGGTGGTAGAGAAAAGATTGCCTTCCTTTTAAAATTCATTCACTGATCACACTTTTCTTCTATAGCACACTTGGAAACACCAAAGTCTACCTCCAGCTCCTCTTACATGAGTGTGCAAAATTAGAAAGTAAAGATGTGAGCTTCAAATCCTGCATTAAAGTTTTATCATAATAAACAGAAAGTGAAAATTGTGTTCTGAAAAAGAAATACCTTGGGGTATCAAACTTATTCTGTGAGGAAGGCCAAATTACCCTATGAGTCAGAGTCTGGGGACCAGAAATAACAAATTCACAACAGGAGTCTAATTTTGCAGTTTTTGTCCAACTGCGGACTGTGCCTCTTTATTTAGTTAAAATGAATGTGATATTTAGAAGACTTTAAAAGAGTAAAAGATTTACTCTTTTTAACTGTTCTTTAACTTACCCCGCTGTGCACCCTCTCCTTTTGTGAGTTTTCCCTATCCTCTTCCAAAACCTTTGGAATTTCTTACCCTGCCAAACCAGGGAAGTCATTTGAGTACCCTCCTCGGCCAAGCACTACCCAAAGGCTGATGTATCAAAGCAGCAGATGATGTAGAGTTCCAATGAATGAGTAAATCGTGTCAGTACATTTCAACAAGATGCCCTTTGGATGGAAGAGAGACACACCCTCTCGTACAGTTCAGAGGATGCAGATCCCCTAATAAAGGCCCCTGGAGTAGTAGGGAAGCAGGTATAATTATCTGCTATAGTTTTGATTAAGAAGTCACTTGTTTTTTAAATCAATCAGAAAAATGAAAATATGCCTGAAAACAACTCATAAAAGTTATTGGCAGCATGATGGCCTCAAGAATATCAAGGCTGAAGTGCTCAGCTAGGGATATAAATGCTCCTGATAAGAGCTTCTTTGGATCACACAGACCTCAGATAAAATGAAAATTGCTTTAATAAATCTAAAGCAGTCTTTCTAGACTCCACATCATTCTGAGTAACTTTCTGGCTGCAGATTTTTAATACAGCACTTATTCTTCCTGCTTTGCATTTTAAGAGTACAAAACGTTTGTTACCCAGTCTAATGCAAGCACTTTCTGTTATCATCCCAGCCAAGCTTTCAATGACAAGCCTAGAGAAAGTGTTTCTATAGCACCAAGTCAAACTCAGCAACCACCTCCACCAGTACTGGTTCAGTTTCTGCAGCTTTCCTGGTATAGACACATTATTAGAATGGTACAACAGCAGATTCTGAAGCATGTGTACCACGAATGCCGCTACGCAGCTGGTGATCACGTAGGTGCCAAAGATCGTCAGTGATGGACAGCCCTTAAGCTGACCACCTTAACGATCTAGATAGAAATTGATCTGGGAAGTACTCAGAGACCTGCCATCATGACAATGATAAATAGTGGAGTAGATGCTTCTATATTTAGGAAAGTAGCCACATTTATATGAGTGTCTCTTAAGGTATGTCTTCACTCCAAAGAAAAACTTGCAGCACTAAGTCTCAGACCCTGGGTCAAGTGACTTAGGCTCACAGGGCTTGGGCTGCAGCACTACAAATAGAAGTGTAGACATTTCTGCTCAGGCAGGAGTTCAAGCTCCAAGACCCTCCCCCCTACTGGATTCCAGAGTCCATGAGGCTGAGGGGGGTTGTTTGAAGGCCATAAGTGTGTGTGGGGAGGGGGCGGGGGGTTCAGGAAAGATTTGTGTATAATTTATAGTTCTGCTCAAGTGAGCACCTCCCTGAAATGCTTTAAAGGTCAGTTGGAGCCCTTACTTTGCAGTCTCCACTTATTTCAAAAAGGTATGCAGAAACCCTTGCCAAAGGCCCTGCACCCTTACAGGTTGCCCGTCATCCTTGCCTTAGCCACAGTACAGCTTGTAAACTATGCTGAGGATGAAGCAATTGTTCCCATGAACGTTCTGAAGTGCTGTGGAATCCTTGTCACAGCTCCTGTGCACTTCAGAAGCTCACAGAAACTGTTGCTTCAGCCCTGTCTTTAAGAGACTGGCTAATCCACCAAGGCCAGGTCTACACTACAAACTTACATCGGTATAACTAGGCCGCTCAGGGCTGTGAATCCACACCCCTGAGCAATGCAGTTAATCCAACCCAGCCCCTGTGTAGACAGAACTATGTTGATGGGAGAGCTTCGTCCATCAACATAGCTGCCAACTCTCACGAAGGTGGATTAACTACAACAGTGGGAGACACTCTCCCATTGGCGCAGTAGCATCTTCATTGAAGTGTTACAGCAGGCCAGGTGCACTGCTGCAGCTGCACCACTGCAGCGTTCTGAGTGTAGACCTCCCCTGAGAAGCTAACTAGCCACGCACACCTATCTGTGCAGCATATCCTTCCTTGAGTACTCAGTAACGTTACTAAAAATATCAATTGTACATGCTCAGCACCTGATTTTCAGACTTGTGTGAGTTAGTCAGATCAAAACCACTGTCCTGTGAAATACAGCCATGCAGGGCCAGATTAAGGCAGGGGCTGTAGGGACTGCAGCCCAGGGCCCCAGCTCAAGGGGGGACCCCACAAAAATAAATCATAGGTAGCGATCTCCAGCTCCGAGCTGCTAAAAGTCCCGTGTCGCAGCGGAGCACTCAGGCAGGCTGGCTGCGTGCCATGGCCCCATGCTGTTTCCGGAAGCGGCTGGCTGCTAGCATATCTCTGCCGCCCTTGGTGGGCGGGGGGGTGGGAAGGTGGCTCTGCGCTCTGCCCCTGCCCCTAGCAGTGGCCAATGTGAGCTATAGGGGCGGCGCTTGTGGGCACGGGCAGCACACAGAGACACGGTGTCCCTCTCCAGAGGCACTTAGAGACATGCCAGTAGCCGGCCACTTCCGGGAGTGGCGTGGGCCCACAGCACGCAGGCAACCTGGCTGAGCCCTGCTGTGCCGCTGGCTGGGAGCTACCTGTGGTAAACGCCTCTCGGCCAGAGCCTGCACCTCGGACCCCCTCCTCCACCCCAACCTCCTGCCTCAGATCAGAATCCCCCTTCTGCACCAAACTCCCTCCCAGGAAAAAGACTTGTATACAAGGGCCCCACAAAATCTAATAGTCCTGGGCCCACAGGAAAGTTCATCCGGCCCAGCAGCCAGGCACTGCTCAATTCAGCAAGGACTATTTTCCATGCTAAACGTAAACTTTTAAACCTAGGTGGCTTTGACTCAGACTTTTTTTCTGAACAGAATTTGTCTCTTTTTTTTTATCTGCTTTATTTCATAACAAGAAGAATGGATTTTCTTTTTAAAAAAATCTCCCTCTCTCAACAAATGTCTAACACTTTTACTCAGAATTCTAAACAATTACCATTGGTAAGAGACCTAACAAGGAATGTTTGAGCCTAACTGGTCAGAGTTTCAAAAAGTTATAAGCTAGTGAAAATTAAGAGTTATAATAGAAAGTGTTATGCAACCTTAACAGTAGTGGTTTGAGACTAGCACCCTGCAATACTTTATAGAGGGACTGTGTCTGGAAGCTTAATTGCACAGTTGACATATGGCATCTGAGATAAACTCTTTTCCTTTCTGACAGAGTAATAGCGAAGTACAACTTTTTCTTCTCTTCACAAATCCACTCAGTGCTACTCAACAGATTCAGTGTCAGATAGTCTTTTGCAGCTCTTGCTGATTAGTGGTGCTGATTTGTATCTTTCCCATTTTTAAAAAAAGTTGGGGGAAGAACCACTGCTGTGCTGTTACTTTGCTTTTCAGATTGTTAACTTGTTGACATCTGCTATCACCATCAAGACTGCATGCCTCCTCCATCTGTCTGCTCTCAGTAGCAGGGCTTTGAGGCGAGACTTCTAGAAGTCTGTAACTGTGTTGTTATATAGCAAGTAGAGCGAATTTCTACTGAGCTACACTGAAGAATTAATCAAGCTATAGTTCTTAGAAAAAACAGACTTTTAGTCATGCATTTTACTTTTCCTAGTTAAAACTCTTCTACAGTTTCTGCTCTGGGACAAACCCTTGCAAAATACAATGACTATAGTTATGGGCACAAGTACTTGAAAGAAAGAACGTGTTAGTGGAAGCCACCCCACAAAGGAGACATATGTGAAGAAAAAGAGTCTGACAGAAGGCACTGTTATAGAGAAAAGAGCTGCGGAGACAGAGAAGAAGGGAGGTATTAGGAAAGTGGGTTGAGAAGCAGAAAAAGGGAGGACAGATACTGAGCCAAATCCCTAGGGTGTAATAGAGTAAAATTTCTTCCATTAAGGCTTCCTTCTCTTTCTCTGTCCCCCATAGCAAGCTGTCATCTCTATCAGGGAAGTCTTTCTCTTATCCAGGAACGTCTCCTCAAATGGGTACTTTCTGTGTTTCCACTCCTCCTCCTCCCCCGGCCCCTGCCATCACCCTAGGGCTGTGTTTTTCAAAGTACGGGTCAGGACCCAGTAATGGGTCACGGAATGTCAGGCATTGAGTCACCTTGCTGATTCAAATTATAATGATCGTTGCCACGCAGCAGCTCTAAAGGGCCATGTGGCAGGGACCAGAAGAGGAGAGAGGTAGAAGGTGAGCGGGAACTGGGGAGGGGAGCAAGTTGGGGCTTGCAGGGCTGCTGTGGGCTTCTCCCCCAGAGCCCAGAAGCTGGCTGCTGCCAGTGGAGAGGGAGGGACCCTTCCCCTGGAGCTCCTATGCTGCCTGCCAGCGGGGGAAAGAGGGGCCCTCCCCCTGAGCTAGCTGCTGCTGGCGGGGAGAGGGCTAGGGGGAGTCCTCTGGCCCTGGCCCCACCCCCGGGGCAGCCTGCCTGCACCCCAAACTCCTCATCCCTGGCCCCATCCCAGAGCCCAGACCCCCAGCATCCCAATCCTCTGCCCCAGCCCTGAGCCCCATCTTGCATCCTGAACCCCTCATCTCCAGGCCCACCTTTGAGCCCTAACCCCCAGACAGAGCCCTCACCCCCCGCACCCCACTCTTTGCCCTACCTTGGGCCACCTCCCACACTCCTTACCATAGGCTTACCAAGGCTAGTGTCAAATGCTAGTTATGTAAAGTGAGTTAAGCTGGAATGTATTGCAATACTATGATTTTATGAAAACACTAGTCAAAAGATATAATTGTGTTGCGTCATGGACATCAACAATTTTCTTTAACTGGATCATGGCGAAAAAAGTTTGAAAACCACTGCCCTAGAGTACCTGCACCATCTCTTGCTGAGAGTCTCCTTTCTATCACCATTTCCTCTGAGATGCTTTCAAAAACAGAAAGTAACAAGAAAAAGCCACCATGAGGTAATGCCAATAAATCAAGTAAAGAGCACACTGCCGTCCACTAAAATTAATGTCTGTTCAGTAGAAATATGAAAAATGAAACACTATATTTGATTGAAAGGACATGACTTGAAACACTGTTGCTCCACCCTGACAGCTGTTAAGACAAATACGTCTCATTGCCTTTTCAGTCATTCCAAATGTCTGATATTTAACACAAGCTTCTGTAAAAATATTTTCAAGGAAAGGAGAAAACATAACAAAACGGCACAACACAGGAGAAGCAATTAGATGTTTAAAACAAGAATAAGATATATGACACACAAGGACATTGTTGGAGAAACTGTGATTGCTCATGAGTCATCCTAAAGTTTAATTCATTTGATTACCTTATTACCCAGAGGACTGACTGCTTACCCATTTTTTCTTACATGCGCTGCCATGTAATGAGTCATAGCACTAATTCCACAGAGATATTTAATTTGCAGATTAATTTACTAGAAAATGTCAACTGCTTTGTGGAAGTTTAATCACCAGTATGTTAACCTTGTTCATTTCCTGCTGAAGCTTGTTGTTCATTAGGCAGTAGATTTTAAAGATTTTTTTAGGCTTGTAATACAAGGATTTCTATTAAAATGTTTAAACCGCTAGACAGTTTGCTCTTTGAAGTAATAGCCAAGATTAAAACAGCTGCGAAACACTAATATGCAATGATTTTACTGCATAGCAACCATCAATATTAGTTGCAGATAACAGACTGCTGAGTTCAGAAACCATGGTAACAGATGTTGTCACCCTGTGTATCTACCTTATTGATTAACTTTCGCCTCAACAAGATTTTTTTTCCAGAAATGAAAGACATTACTTAGCAACTACATCATTTCTATTGACTTGCTCCAAGTTAAAACGCCTTTAACCACCACTTCTAAGCAATTCTTTTTAAGCTAACCCACCAGATTAGGTACTAACCTCTCATTATCAGGCTTTTTGTAACACCACTGTCTAATACAAGGGGACTGCCAGCCACAGATCCCAATTGCTTTACACCAACTACAATTATTCTTCTTTTTGATGGCTGAGAAGTTTGACTCTGAAAGGTAGTGTTCTCAAGAGAACAGAATGTGTAATGAAGGAATTAAAGGGCATGATCAGCCTGCTTTTGGAAAGCAAACATCATCTGAAAAATGAGATATTCCTTTGTTTTATTTTTTTCCTCTTTTGATTTCAAATCTCATTACTCAAATCTTTGTTGCAGGTCTCCTTGGATGTACAGAACACAAGAGGACTGGATAGCAATAATTTTAATCAGATTGTCAGTTGAGAGTTATTAAAGAAAGCCTGCTAAGTACTCTATTGATCATTCTATAGGGTCAATCTTCTCTTCAAAAAACACATGAACAAGGTCTCTAGGTCCAGAAGGAAATGGAAATCTTTGTTACAGATATGACAAAACATCATCTGAAATACCAGTGTCCGTGGAGCTTTGTGCTTTGTTTTTTTAAAAGCAGAGCCATTGTTATGAGAAGGATCTTGAACTCCTTAGACTAGCTCTGAACTGGGTGCTGGCAGTATGAAAGTTGACAGCAGCATTGAAAACAGCAGTCTGACATCCTGCAGAGGCCCAACTGCTCTGTGAGAAGGAACGCCACCAGACACAAACCACACATTGCTGCCAAAAGTCCTGCCTTGGTTGGGACTGCCATGAATTTTGCAAATCAGTCCCTTGGGAAACTTGCTTCTCCATCTGTGTCCCAGGAATAGGTCCACAAAAAGCAGCAGCAGCAGCACACAAGTACCTCGCCCAGCTGCCTCCATCTAAAATGCAGTTCAGGCTCCATGCCTCTGACAGTCGTACCTGACTGTTTCCTGGGAGAGAATCCCATTCAAAAAAACAGATGAGAGTCAGTAACTATGGCTGGGGAAGCTACAGCCTATATGGATCAAAAGGAAGTCAGTCCCACCCAAAGGGCATGAGAAGGGGAAAGGGCCAGAGGGAAATCTATGGGTGGGGAGAGAAAGATGCCTAGAAATTATGACCAGAAGCAAAGGATCGACAAAGCTGATTTACATTTTTTTCTCATTAATCTGGGGCCTGATAAAACCTTATACGCTGCAGGTATGGTATAAGCATTCAAGAAAGATCTAGGGATATGTGACGGGTTGGATCACAGAAAGCCCCTGGTGGCTGCCAACTAATGTGCCAAGACTATTTCTGCCCCCACTTTCCCTGCCAGCTTGGGACTCCAGCACCTTGTCTTATTGAGCCAGACATGCAAGTCTGCTCCAGCTCAGACCCAGGGTCTGAACCACATGCCCCAAAGCTGCAGACTTAACTGAAAGCAACTTAAGAAGTGATCCTGTCTTTAACACTCAGACGCCCAACTCCCAATGGAGTCTAAACCCCAAATAAATCCGTTTTACCCTGTATAAAGCTTATACAGGGTAAATTCATAAATTGTTCACCCTCTACAACACTGATAGAGAGATATGCACAGCTGTTCCCCCCCTCCCCAGCGCAGGTATTAATACATATTCTGGGTTAATTAATAAGTAAAAAGTGATTTTATTAAATACAGAAAGTAGGATTTAAGTGATTTCAAATAATGGCAGATGGAACAAAGTAAATTACTAAACAAAATAAAATAAAACACACAAGTCTAAACCTAATATAGTAAGAAAATTGAATACAGATAAAACCTCACCCTCAGATGTTTCAATAAGCTTCTATCACAGACTGGACGCCTTCCTAGTCTGGGCACAATCCTTTCTCCTGGTACAGTCCTTGTTCCAGCTCAGGTGGTAGCTAAAGGATTTCTCATGATTGCAGCCCCCTTTGTTCTGTTCCACCCACTTATACATTTTTTCCATAAGGCAGGAATACTTTTCCCCTCTCTGGGTTCTCATCCCTCTTTCTAAATGGAAAAGCACCAGGTTAAAGATGGATTCCAGTGCAGGTGACATGATCACATGTCACTGTCAGACTTCATTACCCACTTGCCAGCATACAGGTATATAGGAAGACTTATAAATAAAACAGAGCCATCTACAGTCAATTGTCCTGGTTAATGGAAGCCATCAAGAATTCAAATCACCATTAATGGCCCACACTTTGCATAATTACAATAGGCCCTCAGAGTTATATTTTATATTTCTAGTTTCAGATACAAGAATGATACATTCATACAAATAGAATGACCACATTCAGTAGATTATGAGCTTTGTAATGAAACCTTACAAGAGACCTTCTGCATGAAGCATACCCCAGTTACATCATATTCACACTCATTAGCATAGTTTCATAAAATCATATAGGGTGCAATGTCACAGGATATATAATGGCTTTTCTCTTTCAATCTTTCCAGGAACATACCCTAAAATTCATCAGAATGCACACAAAATCCTCCAGCAGATGGATAATTCAGGCACCCAAAAGTCTTCAGCCACTGGAAAATCCATTTGAGACATTATGTGTTTGAGAAGGAATGATCAAAATTAAGTACACCTCTACCCCAATATAATGTTGTCCTTGGGAGTCAAAAAAATCTTATCACATTATAGGTGAAACCACGTTATATCGAACTTGCTTTGATCCACCGGAGAGCTGCTTTACTGCATTATATCTGAATTTGTGTTATATCAGGTCACGTTATATAGGAATAGAGGTGTATAAGTAAAATGTATTATAAATCCAATCCATTTGAATTGAATTCCAGTTCTGTTCTTTTAAAGCAGTGGCTCTCAACCTTTCCAGATTACTGTACCCCTTTCAGGAGTCTGATTTGTCTTGCATACCCCCAAGTTTCACTTCAGTTAAAAACTACTTACTTACAAAAATCAGACATAAAAATACAAAAATATCACAGCACACTATTACTTTCCCATTTTTACCATATAAATCACTTGTAATATAAATATTGTACTTATATTTCAGTGTATAATATTCAGTATCCATACCCCTGTTGAGAACCACTGTTTAAAGGACACACAAACACTTTTTAAAATGCACAATCACAAAGAAATTTTGGAAGCCAGGGCTATGTTTTACCAAACCTTATACAAAGAAGTGGAAGAGTCAGGTAAGAGTAATACAATTTCAAAATCTGTGAATAGATCAGAAACATTCCAAAGTCAAATGAAGCAGAAACAGAAAAGTTTAAATCCTCTATAGAAATTTCAGAGGTAAAGGATACTATAGAATTTATGAAAAAATTGACAGAATATACAGTAGAGGATATTGTAGAATTGTTAAAAATACCTGATGGGTATAGTGGAGAATTTTACAAAAAGTTTAAAAAATATCCATGCCTCTCTTATTTTGGAAGCAAGAACATATGAAGTTATTACCTTGCCCGATAACATTGGAGGATGGCCACGATCTCAGTGGAGGACAAAGACAGTACAAATTGTACTATCTATAGAACAAACTGCTAATTCCATATTGATTTACATTTTATTATGAAAAAAATGGAACTGCAGGCCAAAAAAAAAAAAGTACAACACTTTTAACCAGAAAAGCAAGAGAAAGACTAAGGAGAGGTGTGGAAGGGGACAAAGGCTGACCAAGTGGAACACACCAAAGTGAAACTCTCTCATTAGCTCTGAATTTGTCTAATCTGTTTATGAGGAACTACCCATCTGTTCTTCACCAATGGAGCGGGGACTCAAGGAATAAAACTAAACATCTTAAATCCTGTCAGTGCCCACAGTCATAACCAGAGCTATCCCTTACAGATAAATAACCTTCACCAACTCTTTTGTCCCATCCCTCCGCTCCTCAAATGACTGACAGAGTGATTAGCTCTGAAATATGTCTGGAACTTTAACAAATCCAGGCTCTGGTGGACCAGAAAAAGCAAAGCATGATCCGTATTCCAGGTGTCCTACTGGAATGTGTCCCGAAGGCATCTCCATCCTCTTTTCTAGAAAGGCAGTTCTACAGCACAAGTGTCACCGCTGACCACAAATGTGGCAATGTGGAACAAGGACAGAGGCAGCCTCTTAGATAACCCAAGCTCAAACCATTGAACACTTTAAAGGTCAATAATAATACCAGAATTCCAACCAGAAGCCACTGGCAAAAAGGAATGCAGCTACTGAAGCAATATATTTTGTGCTCCTGATGTAAAGCTCAGCCTAATATATGAGCTGCCGAACTATAGCTCCAAAGAGACTGCATTAAAGTAGTCTAATCTCAAGATGATACAGGATTGGATAAACACAATGAAGTCTGCATCAAAAACTCAGCTTACCAAGCGCAGATGGATAAGCATGCTCTCTGACATGACTGCTACCCAAGCATCAGCTAGCACTCTTGGCTCTTAAAAGCCTCCTAAATTGCAGACCCCATTCACAAATAATCCTCCACATCACCAATTAGTGGTGCTATTGTTCTAATCAGTTTTACTGGCTACTTGCCCAAACCAAACAACCATTATCTTTTGTCTTTTTCAGACTGAGCCTCAGCTAACTAGTCCTCATCCAGAACAGAATTATCTCTGGACACTAGCGGCTGACTCTCATTTACACTGATGTCACATTACACTGCCAGATCCATGTAAAGTGGCATCAGTGGAAATGAGAATCAGGCCCTAGGCCATCCATTCCACTTCAGCAGCCAGGTTGGTGGTAATGGACATCTGTATCTGAATATCATCCATCTACTGCACACACTTTTTCCCTATTAGCCCTCCTCGAACCATCATATTCTCACTGAACAAAGAGGAGAGAGACAGAGCAGAACCCTGTGGTGCCCAGCACATGAGAGCACTCGAGATGGATAAATAATTGCCCATTATCATACCCTGGGTTTTCCATTTCAAAATGAATTCCATCTCCTGCTAATATGTCCCTTCTGATGATAGAAAATGAGCAGGTGGGAATAGACTGTGTCCAAGCTGAGAATACTCTGGCATAATGGAGTGGCCTAGCTGGAATGCTGTACGTTCCCAGAGGTTGATCTTTTCTCCCTGGCTATTGATACTGTGGACTCCCAAGTTTGCTATCTCTCAATTCCACCCTCACAGGCCACTGTGGCTCATAAATAACTTTATGCAGATGAGGTAGGAGGAAATATGGGCGAGGCACCGCTAGGAGCAGAATCTTCATGCAACATAAATAATTTTAAAAGATTTGAACTATGGCTATGCAGAAGACAAAATAAAATTTCTTTACTTCTACTCCAATGCGTGTAAAGTCGCACACTACTTTATAGTGCCCTGTGAACCGCAGCTAGAGGAGTGCTGGGGCTGGCACATGAGGACTGTGGATTACTCAGGCTTGCTGCTGAGAGAGTAGGAAGGATGAAGATAATTCAACAAACTAATCAGCAAGTGTCAAGGTTTTTCCCCCACTTTGAACTTTAGGGTACAAAAAGTGGAGACTTGCATGAACATTTTTAAGTTTAATTACTTGCTTAAATCTGGTATGCTGCCTCCAGCCAGAATTTAGTGTCTGGCACACTTTCTGTTCCCCCAAAACCTTCCCTGGGGAACACAGATCCAAAACCGCTTGGATCTTAAAATAAGGAGAAATTAACCATCCCCCTCCTTTCCCCCCCAGACTTTCCCCTCCCTGGGTTTCCTTGAGAGGCTTCACACCGATCCAAACTTCTTGGATCTTAAAACAAGGAGGAATTAACCATCCCCCCACCTTTTCCCCCCCAGCATTTCCCCCCACCAATCCCTGGTGAGTTCAGACTCAATCCCTTGGATTTTAAAACAAGGAAAAATCAATCAGGTTCTTAAAAAGAAAGCTTTTAATTAAAGAAAGAAAAGGTAAAAATTATCTCTGTAAAATCAGGATGGAAAATGCTTTACAGGGTACTCAGATTCATATAGCTAGAGGACCCCTTCCCCCAAGCCTTAGATCAAAGTTTACAGCAAACTGATGGTAAAAATCCTTCCACAAAAAGACCATATTTTACAAGTTAAGAAAACAAACATAAGACTATCCGCCCTTGCCTGGCTATTACTTACAGTTCTGAAACATGAAGACTGATTTCAGAAAGCCTGGGAACCTGGGTGTACATCTGATCCCTTTTAGCCGCAAAGCGACACGAAAACAAAACAAAAAGCAAAACAAAGACTTCCTGCCACTCAGATTTGAAAGTATCTTGTCCCCCTATTGGCCCTCTGGTCAGGTGTCAGCCAGGTTCACTGAGCTTCTTAACCCTTTACAGGTAAAAGAGACATTAACCCTTAACTATCTGTTTATGACAGCAAGCATTCATTTTTTCCTATGTAAAATGATGGGGGGTGGGCATAAGTGATGGGGGAGCTAACTGTAGAACACAGCAAAAGGCAGGAAATTATATTCAGATGTTAGGAGAAAGGAATAATGGGGCATTAGCTACGAAATAATCAGCAAACATATTTATCTCATCAGTAATGTGAAAATGCATGGCTCAAAATACACACAAGGGCACACATTAGAAAATGTATTTACACTTATTTAAGAAAGAAAGCAATCATCACCTCCTTCCCCAGCAAAAGACACATCTGCTCTAGCAATTACAGTACATCCTTCACACTGGGTAAGCCAGGCAGGTCAGTTCTATTCATCTGGCACAGGAACAGTTAGGATTTCAGAAGCTATGAAGAGGAAAGGGATCAGCAACCGCAACAGCTGCAGGTGACTGACAGAGCAGAGTGCTTTACAGCAAAAAGAGATAGATTGAGACTTCCCCCCTCAGTGATGAGAAGCCTGAGGGCAGGCAGATCACAGTGACAGAGTTAAATTTTTTTTGAAACCTTTATTAGCAGCTCTGGTACTGAAATAAATGATTCATTCATCTGTTCTGCCTCACAAGATCCCAACAATAAACACATCACCAATTTCTAACTGCTATTCTCAATGCCTTATTTACAGTTGCAATTAACTAAAAGAAACAAATGTATTTTCCTAAGGGCAGATGCATGCACATACACATACTCTCTCTCTTTCAATACACACACACACACACACACGGGAATTTCCTTACCCCTTTGTAACTGGAGTTCTTCAAGATGTGTGTGTGTCTCTGTGTATTCCATTGTGGATATGCATGTGCTTCAAGGACCTGAGAACAGAGAGTTCTTGTAAGTAGTGTCTGTTAATCTATGCCTGAGCCCTTGCTCGCCTCATGCTCCACACCTAGGATATAAAGAACAGCACATACTGACCACCTCTCCAGTTCCTTCTCTATGTGATTCAAAGCAGAGGAGGAGGATAGGCAGTGGAATACAGGTAGGGACCACACATCTCAAAGAACTCCAGTTACAAAGGGATAAGTATCTTCTCTTTCTCTGAGCGTATTCCACTATGGGTGGCTGACAAGCAACACTCAGGCCTGGTCTACACTACGTGTTTATACCGATTTTAGCAGCATTAAACCGATTTAACGCCACACCCATCCACACTACGAGGCCCTTTAAATCGATATAAAAGGCTCTTTAAATCGGTTTCTGTACTCCTACTCAGAGAGAGGAGTAGCACTAAAATCGGTATTATCATATCGGATTAGGGTTAGTGTGGCTGCAAATCGATGGTATTGGCCTCTGGGCCGTATCCCACAGTGCACCACTGACTGCTCTGGACAGCAATCTGAACTTGGATGCACTGGCCAGGTAGACAAGAAAAGCCCCATAAACTTTTGAATTTCATTTCCTGTTTGGCCAGCGTGGAGCTCTGATCAGCACAGGTGACCACGCAGAGCTCATCAGCATAGGTAGCAATGCAGTCTCCTGAGAATAGAAAAAGAGCTCCAGCATGGACCACTGGATCTGATCGCTATATGGGGAGAGGACTCTGTGCTAACAGAAGTCCGTTCCAAAAGACGAAATGAAAAAATATTTGAAAAAATTTCAAAGGCCATGATGGACACAGGCCACAGCAGGGACTCAGTGCAGTGCAGAGTGAAAGTGAAGGAGTTCAGACAAGCCTACCAGAAAACCAAAGAAGCAAATGGAAGGTCTGGGGCAGGGCCAAAAACACATCACTTCTATGCTGAGCTACATGCAATTTTAGGGGGCTGCGCCACCACTACCCCACCCCTGTCCTTGGATTCCATGATGGGGGTTGTAATCTCAGCCATGCGTGAGGATTATGCGGATGGGGAAGGTGAGGAGGAGGAAGAGGAGGACGAGATTGCAGAAAGCACACAGCACTCTGTCAGCCCCAACAGCCAGCTTCTCAAGATGAATATAATAAAACACAAAAAAAATAGCACTAAAACATTTCAAAAAAAATCAATAGCCTTACAACCATAGTAGAATACAGAAACTAAACAATCACCTGAAATAAGCGGCATGTAAATACGAGCAAATCGGTTAATTGTAACAACGAAGAAGAAATCTGCCGAAAAAAAAAGGGTACCAGTCAAGTCAAAGAAACGGAACAAAAAGAACAAAAAAAGCAACATAAAAAGAAAATAAATGAACAGGATACCTAAAGTAAGAAGTAGTCAAAAAATAAGTAGTAAATTTAACCGAAATTGAACTAAAGAACTTAGTAAAAAAACGATAAAACAAAGAAAAATAACAAAAGATATCCCATGCATATAGCAAACAAGAATCTGTAATAAAATAAAGTGCAAAAAAGCGACACATATAATAAGACTAAGGTCAAAGAAAAGCATAAGAGAACAACTTACTAATCTTAAGAAACTAATAATATACAATTAATTAATCTAAGCTCAAAGATCAAAAAAATATACCAAAAGCTCAAAGGTAAATGGCAAAGCGCTAAATCATAATTGCGTAAAAACTAGAAGCAATACAATACCGGTAAAGCATTTTGAATCACAAAGAGCAGCCATAATAACTACACAATCACTACAATTGAACAGAAAAAGATGAGACAAGAAAAAATGGTATAATCCAGATGAAAAAGGATCAACGAAGAGCTACTAAGAATACGTAAGAAAAGACCTGGCATTCGATATCCCCTTAGCCAGGCAGCGTATTCCAAGATTAACAGGCCAAGAATGACCTACCCTAGACAATCCCTATCCCCCCTACACTGCCACTCTATATAACCCCACCCCACCCCAACCCACTGAAGCCAAGCAGCTGCATCGGACGCCCCCTGCAGAGTCTCTTGTCCACTCTATACCAGACTTCAACCTACACGAGACCCTGTACATCCAGTCTCCCACTGAGCTGCACTGAACCCAAGATGCCACCCCCCATAAACCTCACCACCACACTGGAATCCCAACACATCTAAAGACCCCTACACATATTGGATCCTCTGGACTTGACCTGAATGACACCCATATCACTCCACTGTGTCAAGAGTAAACCCTACTGACGGTCCTGTACCAGGACTGGTGAGGCAATTCGGGTCTCCACTCTCAATGCGTCGCGTGTCCCAAACTGCATGGGTGGAGCCAATTTAAGTGAACACATTGCAGATTTCCTCGCAGTAGTATCACTCCAACTCCCATATCCTGTCCAAAGACACAACACATACTTATATTACATAAGGTGCATCAAACAATCCTATGCAATGCCGGTTTGGCTACAGTGGCTAGCCTTTGAGGGAAGGCAAACAACAAACTCTCCGACCGCCCACCTTCACTGATGACGTAAGGTGTTAGTTCCCTATGAAAACAATAATAAATAAGAGAAACATTAACAGGTGAGGCAAGACACTTTTAAGACAAAAACTGAAACCAAAGCTAGCATACCCTGCCCAAGACACACGACAAGCGCCTTAATGCACAGCGCCGTAGCAGAGAGCCAAGTCCACAAGCTGGAAATTGACCAACCTTCATCGCACCACCTAAAGGGGGAAAAGTGGGTGGCCTCGACATGCACTATGAAAGTGCAGGGCTTCAGCCCCCGAAGCACCCTTTTAAGTCCTACCCGCCTCCATGATTCCCAGGGTAGAGTCAGCACTAGCCTGAGCTGACACTTATGTCCCCTTTGCGTAGCAGTTTCCCTACTACCCCTCGCCCCCAAGCCAAAAAGGCCACTGGGTCCATTCGTTTGCCAGCAGTATTCCCTACAGCCACCCTTACTAAAAGGAGATGTGTAGCTGGTCAGTTGAAGCGGTTGATCCACATGCTTACTCAGCATTCTACATGGTCTGGTGACCCCAAGATAGGGAAAGCGTGTTTAATAGAAACAATGGTTTTAATCAAATATACTCTCTTGCCACATGATGAACAGAGTACAGGTTCAGGGCAATTAATGGAGGCCTCAATGTCCCTGAGAAAGTGAGTATCGTAGTTACTATAGACATGCTCAGAAACGGATTTTTCTGTGGGGAAGATCTTGCAAGTCGCCAAGTGTCCCAAGTTAGAAACTGATCATATCGAACTCACAGGGGGTGGAAGTCAGCCGAAGTTTTAAAATACGGGTTTAAAAATACTCCTGTGGTTGATTGAACAATTATGACCAAGAGCGGTGACGTACCTCTTTAGCTACAGCAGGAGTTACTCCAGCTATAACTATAGGAACCTCTATCCTAATATAGGATAAAACATTGGTACCTCCCCTATGTAATTTTATGGAACCTCATGGAATGAGTGACCAATTTCTGTCACCCTATGAGGCTCACTTAATTACAGAGCGTTAAGCTAGCCTGTTGTTAAATAGAGGAATTTGCTCGTAAGAAAGAGACAATTGTTATAGGGAACAGAGTCTGAATGAACTCAGGTGTAACATTTCTTAACGAATATAGCTGGTTTATGCCTCTTGTGGGGTTATATCAGTGCCAGATTGGATGAGATTCTATGAATCCTGGAATGTTATTATTTAATGTATGTTGATCACAAATACCTGTATACTTACCGAATACGGCGACTGCTTTCTGTTGCACCGACCATATTTCATATTAGAAATTATGTGGTAATTTCCAAATGACTTATTTTGAGACCGTTTGATGCAAGTGATTTTGGAATGTCAGCACACTCTACAAGGCCCCAGAACAATTTTGCCCCAACCTGTTCTTGTATTTAAAAGTTATTTTCCAGTGTTACAAATACAATTTACCCGAAGTTGTATACTATGTACAACGTTTGTGATGCTTTTTTGTCTTTGTTTATTTAAAAGGATAGTGCACCTCATCTCCCTCTGCTCTCTCTGAAGTTTGACTGCAACTATCGCACTAATTGATGGTCTAATTAAGTCCATTCATTGATTTATAATGCTTTCTGAAACAGTCTGAAGGACAGACCTGGCCCATGCTTTGCTGACACAGAATAGGAGGTGCAGAAAAAGGGAGTGTATTAGTTAGTATATTTGCTGTACATACTGTGTCTCCGTCACAATTTCCCTCACTATTCTCCATCAGTAGCGGTACGACAGTCTAGCATAGCCCAAAGTTTTAATCCCCCACGACGAGAACATGAACAATGGGAATAAAGACCAGCCTCCATCCAGATCACCCCATTATTTTTTTATATACATAAGCTACACAGGGTAATACATTTCTATGGAACCATGGAACTTCCTCTGGATGGAATATTGACCACTGTGGGCACAATAACCATTGTGTGGCTAGAATTATACCTAATGTGAATGATGTATTTTTCTGCTAACATTGATTGCTTTTAAATTACTGAAAAGTATTCAGCCCTGTTCTTCAAAGGCAAGGCAAAAGTAGCAAATTATTAAAATGTCCCTGTGGAGGATATGTGTAGATTGATTTAATCTTTCAGGGTACAGGGACAGGAGAGCAAAATAGGAAGCTAAACGCTGGCAGAATATCTCAGAAAAAATAGAGGAAGTGACTTTGTCCTACTGATTTTCTTTTCACTAAAGTTTTTTTTTCACTGTTTGATGAAAAAATTTTGTGATTCCATTGTAACAGAGAGCACCTGCAGTTCCACATACTTCCCTCCTGAAGAACCCCTACACACCACAATGTTGAGAGCCTTCTAAGTATTGCCATAGTTTCCCTGCCAGCATGTCTTCTCTTCTGGGACTGTTTCCGGGATTCGTATACTTATTGAACTGCCTCACTATTCACCCCTAGCTGCTTTCTGCAGAGCAAATTTCACAGCCAGACGGATGGCAGCCCTCCATGCAGAAGACAGAGGAAAGAAGACGTATGGAGGTTATTCTAGCAAAGGAGACAGGCTTTAAACATCAATTGCTCAAATTGCAATTACCAATCCGGACACCTTCCTTCACTGTACAAGTAGCCCTTTTTTATTCCCCCTCACTGGGTTTGAAATTTCCTATCCCTAAGGTAGTAAATAACCTTATGACTGTTACCCTTGGTTCAAGTCCTTTCAAAAAAATTTTAAAAAACATCTGCTGTTATGAATTTAATCTTCAAACTTTTACCACATCGTCTGCAATCTGTTGTGATTTCCAGCATAAACCATCTCAATCACATCTCAGCGCAAGATAAACTTTCCTCAGAGCTTCTTTTTGCGAACGCAGTGAAAGCCAGTAATAGACTGAAAGCTTTTGGCCATAATTTCATTCAAGGTTGGGTGATCTTGAGCAAGGGTTAGAAAGTTAAAAGTAAAAGCCTGTCTCTCCACGTTAAGCATTTCACTATGTAAGACCATAATTTATAAATTAGCTCTATAAAATTGAGTAAACTGGTACTGCCATGAACAATCAAGAGCTATTTAACTAGATATGCTAATTTGGTCCAAATGAGTGTACAGATTCCGCACATATACCACCGTAGCGGTCTATACCATGGATTGTGGGCATTCAACCATGATCATTCATAACAAATGCAGTACTAAGCGAAGGAGGAAAGGATGCAGTCAAGTTGCAGAAGATACTTAACTACTGTTTAAATTAGAACTACACTTTTCTTAAAGTCAAACAAACAAATTAGTGGCGTGATATTAGTCTCTTTGACATGAAGAGCTTACAAAGATTATGATAAAAGAAGGACATGCGTAATGCATTCTCTAGAATAGTGAAATATATCCCTATTTCCAGTGGTATTTTTTTCTCAAAAATATAGATGAAATACATTTTGTTATTTGTACCTCTATATTGAGCGCAACTTAGCATGAGAGTCCCAGACACTTCCAAGATCTTCAGACACCCACACCAATATGTTCAAGGTCAGAGAAGCTGAAAAAGTGAACTGACAATTTAAGAGCAAGAGGAAGGTTTTTTAAAAATTAAGGATTACATTAAATTGTCTATCGGTCATATAGAAACTTTTCTTACATTATGCTGGGTTAATTACTGCCTGTTCACCGTACCTATCCCAGTCCATATCTAGAACCGAAAGGATATTAAACTAGAAGTGTTTTAACTCATCCTCACATATGTTGATTATTTTTCGGTGTCATTGTTAATGTAGTAAAAACACGGATCATAAGAATGGCTGAAGTCACAAACTGATACTGATTGATCTGGAAGAGATCCCATGCTTCCAAACCACTGCCTGATGCAAAAACCCGAAGTGACACATAGTACTCCCATTGTCCCAAGCATCCATATGGATCATATCATATGAAGTATTGCGAAAAGGGGACTGGAATGAACGCTCGATAACAGAAATTACCATAGCTTCCGTAGAAATAGATAAGATTGCGCGACCTACATAATGTAGCTTACCAGCTAATGGACAAGGGTAATGATTTAGATCCTCATTTCCTTATTGAACTTTGTTAGAAACTCATAAGATATTTTACTAGGTGACTCACCAATAATACGAGATTGTGTGATTGTTGTGAGATTCTAGCGTGACGGCTTGGGTCGCCTCAATCCGCGACCCTGCAATCCATGCGCTCTCTCTCAAGCAACTGCTTTTCTGCAAATGTATTCCTCGTCTTATGATATTAATCCAGAAGAGGTGATAACCGGTTAAAGAATGCGGAAAAAAAATAGCCAAAATTGATGCACTTACCCTGAGGTAATATTACAGGTATGAACAGAAATATGAAAATAGTGACACTCTATTTGTTTTGTAGCTTGGTAACAACATACATGACACTAACCAAAGAACATCATTTCTTTTAAGTGAAAGCCAAATAGACTTTCGAGGTTACAAAAAAAAGAGTAACAGCTACTTTAGATTCAGACATAAGCTCTTGTTATGCAAATACTTCTGTCATTAAATGCAGGAATTACGTCTGACAGAATTTTAACTGAAATGATAAAAAAGTACTCTTCCAGAGAAATGTGAACTTTCACTAATCACATTAGATGATACAGAATGAGGATAGTACTACAGCCGACTAGGATAATGCCACATTCGAATTCATTTGTATGTACACTATTTCGGGCTCTCTACTGAAAAATGTAAAACTTAATCTCATGCATCTTTCCATAGAAATAGCAAGTAGTTTCAGTTTATTTTTTGCCCAAAATTAATGTGCTAAAAGCTTACTTAGTTTTCAATCTAAATTGGTCACTAGATCTAGAGATACACACTTTGTTAATCTTGGAATATAATATTCATTATTGGCAGTGTATCTCATGTTATATTCAGCTCAGATTTGTGGACATTCATACAGTTTATGTCGATGCATGTTTAAATTATCAAGAGAACATACCTAAGGATTATAGTTGTATTGATACCTGTTCACCAGAATGGAATGTCTTTTGAGTTTTTAGAAGTGAAAGTGTCCAAAAAGGCTTTATTAAAACAATCTTTTAGTTTATTCACCCTAGATAAATCAAATTTCAAAGCAGGTTCGGACTTTGACCATAGGTAATGAGATTCTGTATCTTTACTTCGCATTTTGGTATTACAGTCTTTACTCTTGTAATTGCTCAGGATATTGTTAAAGGAATGTCAAATTGCCTATCACCGTAAGCGACATTAAAAAAAGATCATTAATCTTTCTAACACTTGTTAGTATACATTCCCTTACATAATTCTACCAGCCTTCCCCATGCTTTTTCCCAGTTTTAAGCTGTCTTTTCAGGCGCCTTAGCCCAGACAGTTTTATAGTACCGAGTATCATGAGTAAGAAATCATGTTGAAAGAGTTTCTTCTTAACCTTGAATGATCTTACTCCCAAACGGCAATAATTCGAACATAGTCACCAAATTTGCTGGGTAGCACCAGGTCCTTGAGTAAATCTGTGATCTTTATCTTGATTAGTCCTTCTCTCCTTCTTAATGGGTGGAACAAATTCCGCCTTGAGACTCCCAAAGTCCTTAAAGCTTCTTCCCGCATGTTGCAATATCTGTGAGACCGATGCGCAGGAAACTAGCAATGTTATTAAGTGTCTGACAAATGAAAAAAACCAGAATCCAGTTGGTATTTTCCCCATCCATCAAGGGATCCTTCCGCTCAGCTTCTGCATCTTGTAAACTTCCTACTAGCGAACATGCTAATGCTCAATTTCTGGAATCGCCTTAGGGCCAGGTCACCTGTCATGAATCTTCTCTAGATAAGGAATCTTCCAATCACATAATGACCTTCTTTATAACCTGGCTCATGTGAATCTTCAGGTTCCATACCCACTGTTTCTGACTTTTTTCTTCTTCTCTTGCAGTCCCAATATTCACCCTCATTCTTCAATTAGGATCGGATTCTCTTTATGTCCATCAATTTACTTCCTTTCAGTCCGGATAGCTTTCCCTCTCTTCTTTGCACTTCCACCTTGCCTGCTTCTCTCCTTGTTTTTTGCCGCTATACTGTTCCTTCTAACTGCTATTTTCTCAGTCTCCACTAACCAGCCTCGTTTCTTTATGCCTATGTCCCTCTGTGGCCATGTTCTATTTGCTTCAGTTCTAGCATAAATGATGTAATCAATGTTGTGCACTTGCTCTGAAATACCGCAAGCCTGATACATACATCTTTATTTTATAGACTTTACACCAGATTACAGTGGCCAAGAAAATGAACATACTGGAATGAATTAGAGACAAATGCTATTAATATTACTCAATACATATTAGCTATTTTTGGACAAAATATTGGTAACTTTACCAGAAAGTAAAATGTAATTTCTTGTATAACTGAAGTGCCTCCAGCTATTGGACTGAAATAATCCAAAGACACAAGTGACCAGAAGGCAACAATCAAGGGTAGAACAGATCTATGCTAGCATTTTATTTGTTGTAGCCAGTCTTTCCAGGGGTTAATTATCAAGCGTGTTCAAAGCATTATTTCAATTATCCGTCTTGATTTGCGTCCTTTCATTTCCATAAAACGATTACCCCTTGTTCCTTTTTTTATGAAGAATGTAACCGGAGCGTTTGTGGTTAGATTTGAACAACAAGCAGTACTTATTGGTCTCTAAACCAACTGAATATCGGGCTCCTTCAAGGCATGCTAAAGAAATTTGCTTTTGTATGGAATTTGCATTTAAAGCCTACCCGTGGACCAGTCTGATCTTAAAAGCCCTTCTTAAGATAACAGTAAACTTAATAGTGTTTATTTAAACCATCACTTCCTTACTTTAACTTTGAGCTTTGTGACCCCATTGGACCCCTCCTATGTTATCCAATAGGTAGATCACCCTAAGGTTATGGATCCTTCTTCTTAAGTTGCTCCCCTGTGAGCGATAAATTGTGACACGTGTATGTTCGGTGGCTGACAAGCACACTCAGGGCCTGGGTCTACACTACGTGTTAGTATAACGGATTTTAGCCACCAGCAATTAAAACCGATTTGTGAAAATTATCATGACCCGCAATTATCACCCTACCCTCACACACTACGAGGCCCTTTGTTTTAAATCGATATTAAAAAGGCTCTTTACAATCAGGACTGTTTTCTGTACTCCATATGCAATACAGAGAAGTTAGGGTTGCCATTCGTACGCACTATAGAAATCGGGTATGTAAATGTCTTTCATATCGGTGAAATTTGATGTTGTTTAGAGGGTCATAGTTGTGGCTGCAAATCGATGGTAGGTCCTGGTTAACGACCGGTACTGAAAGCCGCCGTTATCCGCACAGGTCAAATCGCAGCCCTGACTGCTCCTGGACTTACGCATTATTTCTGAACTTGGAATGTCTACAGGTCACAGGTGTAGACAGAAAAGCCCCATATGGAACGTCCAGATTCTTGTAAATACTTCATTTTGCCTGTGGGTTTTCAGAGCCAGTTCGTGCTCAGAGCCGTTCTGTGCAGCACAGGGACCCGCAGAGCTTCATCCACTCATAGGGTAGCCATGCGAGTCTCCTGAGAATAGAAAAAGAGCTCCAGCATGGACCACTGGATCTGATCGGCTATATGGGAGAGAGGGACTCCTCGTGGGTCCGCTAACAAGAAGTCCGTTCTAAAAGACGAAATGAAAAAATATTTGTAAATAAATTTTCTAAAGGCTTCATGATGGACACAGCCACAGCAGGGACTCAGTGCAGTGCAGAGTTGGAAATGAAGGAAGTTCAGTCAAGTAGTGCCTACCAGAGACCAAAGAAGCAAAAATTTGGACTAAATGGTCTGTAATTTGGTACAAGCAGGGCCAAAAACACATCACTTTCTATGCTGGCTACATGCCATTGTTTTGAGGGCTATGGTTTCTGCGCCACCCACTACCCCACTCCTGTCCTTGGGATAATATCCATGATGTCGTGGAAACGTGTAATACTCAGCCTTATGCCCCGTGATGTGATATTAATGCTGTTATGGGATAGTAAGTTCTGAGTAGGTGGAGATGAGTAGTGCCGAGCGAACGAGATTGCGAAGCACCACTTATGCACTACTGTCAGCGGCGGCCAACATGACAGAAGAATCTAATTTCTGAAACCCAGGATAAACTTACTGTCCAGGCTCCTCCGCAATCCATCTAATAGACCCAAGACAGTGAAGCCATGGTGGCGAAGTGACCTCTGTGACCGTGTACCTTTGTAAATTATAAAACAGTGGTTTTTAAAAGCAAGCTTTTTTTAATTGAACTTGATTTTGCCCTGAGGGCTTGGGATGCATTCCGGGCAGGTTATTAAGTGTACCGGAAATTCGTTTGTTAACTTTATTGATTAGGGTTAATTGGACTGCGGAACTCTCCGTTCCAGGGTATCAGAATCCTCCATGAAGCGCATCCTGGAGTACTTCAACAGCTTTGCAGATAGGAGTTTGCTGGGTCCAATTGGCAGTCCTAATTGTTAAACGCGATTTCCACCCCATTGTAAGGTAGGACACTTAACCACGCCATGCATGTAGCAAGTTATGGAGGTATTCATTGCATGACCAAAGCATAGCTGCGTATGAGTCCTCTGGGTGATTGCTGGCATAATACAAGAAACAGCCATTTCTTTTATCTCGCTCTGTTATCCTCAGCAGAGTGATATCGTTCATGGTAATCCTGGTTGAGAGTTCCAGGAATTTAATGAAGGGGACCAGTGAAGCAATGGTGTTTTGGCGTTTACAAGAAGAAATCCTTTTCCCCATATCCCTCATTGCATAGTAGCCTAAGAGCTAGGGGGAGGGAGGGAAGGATAGCGCTGAGCTTTTCTTGCGTTTTGCTAGCAGGAATCTTCCCAAGTTAACGGCTGCAGCATTGATCGGTTCCCAGTTGGGGGTAGGGTATGCTGCCTAGGCCTTCATATGTGCTCCAGCCATGGTTAAAAGCAGTGATCTTTCCATATCCCAAGCCATGGGCGGGGGTGGGTAAAGCGATCATCCTAGAAATTGTGAGGAGGTGGATGTGGCTTCTTGTAAATACTCTTAAACATTAACAACTTGACGACCATGAAAAAGATGATAAGAGGGGACTGCAAAAAGTCCGAGAAAGACATAGTCTTAACAATATCTGGCGGCGCATGCATAGCTGATAATTTTCTGTCAATGGCCCCGGAACCTGCGTCGAATGTTTGAGATCTGATACACCATTGCCCAGGCACACAAAGATAAGACAACGGCAAAAATAAGACACGCAAAACAATACAGATAGCAAAATGCGACCTTGTAGTGAATCACACGTTGCTGGGGTTTCATGGATAATACCTGTTTTTACTAGTTAGTTAAATGTTGTCACTGTGAAAGAAGTCTTAAACCATTGTTCTGATGAAATTTTGAATGTTATTCTTTTTAAATTTCTTCTCCTTTCCCTCCTCTCATGCTTAGTGCTGCACATTTTTTCGAAGCCTTGCCGGTTCTACTCTATCCTGTTTAAGGCGAGCCTCAGATAAGGCGGACCGGACGAAATAAAAAGACACGAGATGACCAATAGTGTGACTTCTCGGTAATCATTGAAGTAAACTCACAATGAAAGAGCTCATCTGAATCAGTTTAGACATGTATCCAAATTAAGGAAAGATGCCAAGTGAAACGTGATGGACAGGAGGAACGCTTCGAGATGAGATTGGAAGGTTTGGCCGGCAGAAGACAGAGGGTGTATGGCAGGTGGAGATCAGCAAATAGTGCACAGGCATGAAATGCTGGAGTTGCATGCGTGAACTTCAACTGACATCTTCCCCGTCCTGGTGGAGCTTTCAGGAAGAGCAAGCGGGCTCACAGAGTGCCACTCGAGGCCCCTGTTTGTCACACCCTCAGTACTCACGCGATGTTCCATATCTTCCTCACTTCCGAAACAGTTGTAACCCGAACGCGTGGGGGAAGCTTTTTGCACCCGCCCAGCTCCACCCCGTCGACAGTCCAAACCAAAAGGCTTCATTCATTTGAATGATTTTTGGTGCCTTTTCCTTCCCTTATCCTATCCTCTCTTCCAAACACGCACCACGGGCTACCTTGTCAGTTTCTCTTTCCTCTTATTGTTATAATGACCTTTATTAATAGAAGAATATTTTGATTTTTAACGATAGTGACTTTATTTCCTTAATTGCAAAAAGCTGTAATCTGAAGGGGGGAGGGTGGGTTGCTTACAGGGACTGGGTCAATCAAGGGGGGGGGTTCATCAAGGGAAAACAAACACAGCAGGCACACCTTGTACCCTGGCTCCCTTTGATGAAACTCGTTTTCAACAAGTTCTCCTTGAGCGCAGCCGCTTCCCAGTGTTCTGCTTTAATTTGGCTCCTGTTCTGGCTGTGTTGTAATCAGTCAGTGGCCAGGTGATGTTGCCTCAGGCTTCCCAACTCAGCCATAAAGGTCTCTCCTACCTCTCCACAGAGAGTTGTGGAGCCACACAGCCAAGCAGCAATAACAAGGGGACATTTGGTTGTTAGGTCTGAGTGAGGTCGGCAGTATGTGCTTTACCAGTGCGTGCCTGTTAATTACAGCCAAATGCACTTTTACCACATTCTGCACATTGCTCAGTTGCTGCTAGATTGAACATCGCCTGACCACTGTCCAGGCTGCCTGTGTATGGCTTTCAGTGAGCCATGCATTCAAGGCGTAGCTGGGTGATACACACACAGAGATAACTATAGGCATTTCACATCCCCAACTGTTATTTTTCTGGTCGGGAATACTATACCGTGTTCCTGCAGCATTTTAACAGAGTAGTGCATTCTGAAGACGGCGAGCGTCATGAACCCTTCCCTGGCCATCCCACAGTGGGATTGTTGGTGAAATGTCCCTTGTTGATTCACGCAGTGCTTGCAAGCACTCATGTGATTAAGTACCCCTTGCGGTTCCTTTGGATGCTTGCTGCGCCCGGGTTGCCCAGTTCAGGGGTATATGGTTCCATCTATCGCCCCCCCCACAGTAGTGATCCCACTTGCAGCAAAAGCCATCACTTATGGGCTGATGTTCCGAGAGTCACACCTTTCGTAGCGCAAGCTTATAATGATTGCTTTGGCTACTTGCATCACAGAAGCCTCCTTTCCACCCAGTAGATTTCCCACTCCAAAGTTGTTCCCGACTGACCGGTAGGTTGTTGTGGGGAGCGTTTGCAAAGGTGTCCATTGAGGCTTCATTTGCCATTTCACTTCTCCACTGTGAAGGCTGCTCTCATCTTGGATTATCTGGCATTTCAGGGGCAGGGGAAAGCAAGTCACAAAGTTCCATGGAATAGTCATGCTTTCTTCAGTGCATGCAAATAGTTTCTGCAGCCACTGCCAAATCGTCCCAAGCACCTGCCAAACTATGCAGTTCCCACCAGTTGGTGTGCTTGTCTTCCTGGGCCCAAATCAGCGTTCAATGGCTGAGAACGCCCATTACCAGCGGAGCTCCAAAGCCACAGGGGGCCCGTGGTTAGGGAAATTCAGTGTCCATGTCTCATCACCTCTCGTCGCCGCTCTGCATAGCCGCCTGCTTTCCTCCTCACCTTGCCTTTTGCAGTATCGAATGGTTCACCACTTAGACTGCATGTAAGAAGGCGCTAATGGTGGCTAATACAACATTCTACTCTGTGTGTTGAATACTGGAGCAGGGGTCCATGCTTGACTGTTTGGCCTTATAGGCCGTGCTGCACCGTTCACCAGGGAGAATAAAATAGGTCTCACCCAAAATGTGTGTTATCCTACCACTGCTATTACACTTAAGTGGAACGGTTGTGAGGCTTGTACCCAGAACCAACCGCTCCCCGTTGAAGCTTATGAGTGATTATTTTGCCCATTCATATGGCTCATCTGGCTATTCTCAAGGACCAGAATTCCAAGGGCTTGGGGAGACTGCGGGAAACTAGGTTGG
>NC_133769.1:269760110-269865625 GCF_003597395.2 Chelonoidis abingdonii
GGGATAGCTACAGGATAGCTACCCACAGTGCAATGCTCCAGAAATCGACGTTAGCCTCGGACCATGGACGCACACTGCCGAATTAATGTGCCTAGTGTGGCCGCGTTCAATCGACTTTACACTATCTGTTTTATAAAACCGGTTTAATTTAAATCAGAATTATCCCATACTGTAGACGTACCCTCAGAAAGGAGGAGACCGAGGATGCAGACAATATGGATGCTTGCAGAACCGCTGTCCCAAAGGAGGAATCAGCAGAGAAGACTTGGACCAAGGCATAATGTCTTGAGGACTGATGTTGGAACTCCATGTTGCAGCCTTGCAAATATTAAGCAGGAATACCTCCTGAAGTGATGCCACTGAGGCTGCCTGTGATTTTCATAGAGTGACCCCTTACCCATGTTGGGGAAGAAGTCGTGCATAGTGATAAGGTAGGATACAGCCAGAGACCCATTTGGAGATTCCCTGGGAGGAAATAGCTTGTCCTTTCAGTCATTCAGCCATGGCAATGAACAACTTAGGTGACACTTTGATCTGTTTTGTTCTCTTCAGGCAAAATGCCAATGTTGTTTTTTTATTGAGGGAATGAAGTCTCTTCTCTAGGCTGAGAGCATGGGGCTTTGGGAAGAATGCAGGTAAGAGAATAGTCTAATTTGCATGAAACTATGAAACTACCTGAGCCATGAATTTCAGGTAGTCATAGCAAAACTTGGCCTTTATAGACTATTGGGAATGGTGGATCTGCCATTAGGGCCCCAAGTTCACCTATCCTTCTGGCTGAGGTGATGATGAGGAAGGCAACCTTCATTGACAGGTGAAGCATCAAACATATAGCTGACCCTGCCATTCTTTTCAGTCAAGAGATCTGGGAAGGGTTGAATGCCAGTCACAGAGGTTGACGCACATAGGAGATCTGGGAACCAGAACATTTGGGTGCTTTGTCCAATCGAATTTTCCAAAGAACTGGGGGTAACATCAGGATAGAAGAAAAGCATAGTTCAAATTCAAGGGAGTAGAAGAGCATCACCTCTAGAGTACCAGCCTTGAGTTCCCCTGGAATAGTAAATGGTGCACTTGGAGGTGGACAGGTTGCAGGTAGGGGTTCTGCACTTAGCGAAGATGCTGTTCACCACTAACGCATGCAACTCCTCACAAATTCTAGCCTCAGATCCATATACTCCATAAATATGGATGAGGGAAAAAGTAGTACGTGTTGTGTTTGACAGACAAATTTTCTATTCTAATTAATCATCGCTAATCATTTAGCAAACACTGTATTTTCATTGCCCAGAAAATCATAGAATTTGGACTGATTAGAGCATCCTAATCCTTATTCTACCAGAAAAAATGTATTTTTTCAGAAAATTTCTGATAGAGAAATGTACTATAACGTACAATTGTATCTTTTACTTTCTGACCCTTGAAGAAATTATGACAGAAGTTCAGTGATTTTGCTTTCAGAACTTGAGTGTTTTATAGAACTGGAAACTTCTCCTTCCTGCACTCTTTTATATATGCAGTCAGAGCACCTTATGTGCGCATTCTGCAAACACAACACAACTTTGGCTAATAGAATATGAAGTTTCCCAATATATAAAATAATAGGGCACAAAATATATTTTGTTTTATTGATTCTGAGTAACACTTTAAAAATTTTAATTCTGGTAAGTGTATTTTGATAACATAGTAATGAGTTCAAATATCTAAAAGAATGTACTTAACAATCTTAACTAATTTTTGTTCTTTTGTGAAGGTGTCAGTAGAAACTTTATAGTTAAGTTTGAATTGAGATTTAGTCATTAAAGTAAGACTAAATTCCTTGTTTTTCAGTCTTAAATTATTGAAATTAGTCTCCATATTTAACATAACAGCTTTTCCTAGACCAACTGAATTTTCAAAATAATTTTCCTTCAAAAATGTATTCGATTTTTCAGAGAGAACATTTTAAATTTTTTTTAATTTAGTCATAAGAGCCTCAAATTCCATTGGCTCCTTTTCCTAAAGGCTCACGGTAACAATGACATAAAAGTCAAGGTCTTTATCTTCACAGCCCTCAAGGGCTTGGGCCCAGGATACCTAAGAGAACCTAAAGCTCTGCAGCTCAGGAACAGTGTAACTTTCTACCACAAGGACAAAGCTGATCTGTGCAGGAGACAGAGAGCTTTCTTAGTCAGTCCAAGACTGTAGAATGAACCTCCATGGGAACTAAGGGCCATCAGAAACCTCCCTACCTTTGGCTCCACATGCAGGGCATATTCTTTGATCCATCTTCTCTAATAGAAACACAGAACAGCATTAAAACATTAAAAAACAAGCAAAGAAAAAAACACCACAATAAAACACCCCGCTGTATACACAATTCTTTCCCTGCCGAGAAGTTGAGAGAAAGAACAAACCACTTGTAGCTGATGGTAGTCATGTTGCTAAATGCTCTACAGGGAGGCTCTCAGAGTCTACGGTAATGAGGGTGGCATAAGAATGTACACAGAATAAAGTCCAGATTTCTCCCACATACAAGCACTGATAACATCTCACCGAGAGGTCACTTTTCAAATTTTTATATAGCACCAACTAAAAGTCACCCCCTTGCTTTGTCATAATCTAGGTAAGCTCTGCAATGAGTGCCGATGGGAATTGTCTGTTTTTTGACATTACCCAGACTACTGCCCTGAATCTCTGGTTCTGCTCCTTATACATTCCTTCCCACTCTTGACCCTTGAGAACCAGGTAAAGTGGTTAGATAGCAGGGGACATGGAGAGTGAGTGAGAATGGTGTCATGGTGCTGCTGTGATGAGTGACTTTGTAGGGGGGTAGGGGAAAAGGGTGTATGTGGAACAATGGGGTGTGTGGTGGGGGAGTAGGATGATAGAAAGACAGAACAAGGAGCAATGGTCTCAAGTTGCAGTGGCAGAGGACTAGGTCAGATATTATTATTTCACTAGGAGGGTGGTGAAGAACGGCAATGGGTTACCTAGGAAGGTGGTGGAATCTCCATCCTTAGAGGTTTTTAAGGCCTGGCTTGACAAAGCCCTGGCTGGGATGGTTTAGTTGGGGTTGGTCCTGCTTTGAGCAAGGGGTTGGACTAGATGACCTCCTGAGGTCTCTTCCAACCCTAATCTTCTATGATTCTAAGAAAGACAAGTATGCTCAAGAGTGGAATGGGCAGGAAGAGAATGAGGAGGGGAGCAGAAATCTGTTGAGAGCACGAAGAAGTGATGGGAAATGAGTCTCTGTGCTTCTACCGTGCACCAGGTGCAGGCAGCAGTGCCATGAAGAGCCCTGGATGTCCCAGGTTGTGTGCACATGGAGCTTCATAAGACCTTGCTGGATTGTGTGTTGGAGAGCTGGGGTACCCAGCCTGAGAGTACACTGAAACCCGTAAGGTTAAGGATCAGTTAACCTTAAAAATAAGTATGCGGTCAGAGTTAACCACCAAAAGATGGACTTTTCTGCTATGTGTATAGACCAGGGATTGGCAACCTTTGGCACACGGCCCATCAGGGAAAGCCATTCGTGGGCCAAGATGGTTTGTTTACCTGCAGCGTCCACAGCTTTGGCCGATTGCAGCTCCCACTGGCCGTGGTTCCCTGTCCCAGGCCAATGGGAACTGCGGGAAGCAGCGGACAGCTCATCCCTTGGCCCGTGGTGCTTCCCACAGCCCCAATTGGCCTGGGACAGCGAACCACAGCCAGTGGGAGCTGCAATCGGCCAAACTTGTGGATGCTGCAGGTAAACAAACCGTCCCGGCCTACTAGCGGTTTGTCCTGACAGGTCGTGTGCCAAAGGTTGCCAATCCCTGGTATAGACTTTACCTACAGACAGACATGCTGTGGTAATTTAGCTTCCTCGATCTGAGGTCAGGTTGCGAGGAATTAGAGGTATGCTTTGTGGCTTGTTATATGTTGAAAGTACAGGAGGATTTGTTGTGGAGCTCAGGAATCAACAAGTGTATTATGATGTTTGGGTCAGGCGTGCAAGTTGAGGTTGTTGTGGATACAAAATGTGGCTTAGCTTGTGGTTTTCTGTTGCCCTTCATGATTATAGTGTTAAAGAATGCAGTGGAGTTTTGTTTAATTTTGGACTGAGAAAGTAACTTAGGATTTGGCTCATTGTTTAAATGCCATGGAGGTATGTCCTGTTTTACAAAAAATACCAGAAGACAGGTGGCCTGATGCTGATCTCTACCACAGCAAAGCAGATGGCTTGAAAAGCACAGATTAAAAGCTAGAAATCAATGCTAAATGAGTGAGGAAGCCAGGGGCAGAACTCTAGTAGAAGTGTTACATGTACACAGCAGCTGGCAAAGGCAGACTGCATGGATGCATGGAT
Source organism: Chelonoidis abingdonii (assembly GCF_003597395.2). Classification (NCBI taxonomy): domain Eukaryota; kingdom Metazoa; phylum Chordata; order Testudines; family Testudinidae; genus Chelonoidis; species Chelonoidis abingdonii. The sequence goes on from NC_133769.1 coordinate 269,764,441, forward strand.
GGATGAATAAAATTGATATGCAAGCCAACTAATATATTTGGAGTTTATTTAATGTTAAGAACCCTCTATACATCTTTTTAAAAAGTATACTCTTCTGTGCTTACTTGACAGGGACTTCACTGTGTAACAAAGTTCTCAAGATGATGTAATTTCAAGTCTATAGATTATGTTATGATGAAACAAACCAGCATCAATGCAACTCTTCAGGGATAAGTCACTACACCAAGACAATGTTAAAATGATGTCAATGTATATCTAGTCTGCAGAGATAGATGTCAAAAAAGAAACAAAGCAATATTGGAAGGCTATTGTGAATAAACTGCACTGACAAAATAAAAACAAAAAAGTCTGTTACTAGAAAAAATAAAATAATGTCAAAAATGTGTCAAAATATTTATTATAATACCATTGGGAAATAAATCCCCAAAGCAAGAGAATTCTTAGTTAAAGCTTCCACAGCACTCTCAATATAGTCCCCTGTGCATAGGCCCTTATCTGGCCATATATCACGTTTGTGCCAAGGCATACTCTGGTCCCAACATCACCGGGCATCATTCCACACCATTGAAAAAATATTTCATTGCTATTGTGTTTCAGTATGTGTGTATGAACAAGTATCGTCATACTGTGTATGAAGAAGTATAACTTTAATTCCTCAAATGTAAAAGGAGTTAAGTCTCAAAGGCCTCGGCATGGAATATTTATGATTTTGTGGGGTTATGTTTAAGACTTTACATTTTTATTCCGGAGACTTTGCTATGAGACTCCCCATGTTTAAGACACCCAGTTAGGGCCACCATCATTCTGGACTAAATTCACTTCAAAGTCAGTCTAAATTTTCAGCCACTGGGTTAATGGGGAGCCATATACCCTAAGTTTATATTAATACAGAGACTTTTGTTTAAGATGACTCTATCCTATGTTTAAGAAAGATTACTCAAGATCATAAGCTAAATCCTGCATGATATTGCTTTGGTGCACTTGTATGTAAATGAAGGGATATTAAAAGGCTTCTTCCCCCTCCTTCTCCAAGCATATCCACTCAGCAGCAGGGTATAATTTCTGTTCAACACTAGGAAGGGGCGACCAGAGCACCATGATCTGCAATAAGGGGAGAGGAGGAAGGTATGATTTCCCAAGTAGGGGATATGGCCAAAGGCCAAAGATAGCCATCACACTTGTTGCAGTCAGCAGCACAAGCCATCAGAGGGCATACATTGTATGTGTTCCCCTAGCCAGCCCTGAACACATCCTATCATACATGAGGATGGGAGTATTGCATGAGTCAAGCAGGCAAGATGGACATACAGGAGAGAAGGAAAAGTGCAAGAACAACACTGTCCACCATGTGTGACCTGTGAAAAACCCAGTGAAAATGGCAGTCTGCTGTCTCCTTGCCCCATCTGGTAAAAAGATAGTCCTGGAAGGGGTAGAGAAATGGCCAGGCCAAGACTGATGCACTGCGAGAAGCGAGCTGTGCCACCGTCATGGATGTAAAGCATAGATCACCCATGCACACTGATAGCCCAACAAGAAATTATGCCTTTGACACTCATTTCCTCTGTGGTCCCTTAAGGGAGCTGCAGCAGTGCACCAACCCTGCCAGTCATCAGGAGTTTATGCAAAATGCCTAATCTAGACTCCTAAATGCCTAATCTAGCGTTAAGGGGAAACAGTCCTCAATGACATAATCCATTGTTACTTAAACCCTCTGTTTTTTGCCCTAGAGTTCTCTCTCTCTTTTCTTCTTCTCCAAAGTATTTCTGTGAACTGTCTTTCATGGAGCTGTAGTCTTCCTGATATCTGACTCAATAATTAATGTGTAAAGTTATTGCTTGCATGCATTCATAATTTTTCCCTCTCATGAGTATGTGAAGGAGGAAAAATTATAAGTTGTCAAGTGTTTCCAGAGCCTCTGTCCATGACAGAATGATAGATCCCAATGCTGTATTTAAAACACAGCTGAATAGATAAAAATAGTGTTTAACTTTTATAGTCATTACGAACCACAGTAATTTATTGAACCCTTCAATCAGCAAAAGAAACAAAGGACTGGGAATGGGTGAATGACTCATTTCTTTTCGTGTTGTGTACACTGACTTTCCAATAACTGGATGATCTAACAGCTAAATAAAACTGTACTAATATATTATAGAAAAGAAAGAAACAAAATACTTCACAAGCAAACAAAAATTACTGGAGAGAAATAAGGGAATTCAATTGATGTCTGGCTCCTAATTACTAATATATATGTGACGGGATCCCTGGGGTGCATTGTGGGACTGTGGGACTGCTGGTCCAGTCTTTTCTGTTGGAGTCTTCAGTCTTCTGAATGTCCTTGTTGCTAGTTGCAGTGTAGGTGGGGGGAGAGAAAAGACCAAGCATGAGGCCACTGTGTTCTGTTTTATACCCTCAGTCCATGTGCTTGGAGAACACAAGTCCAGGCATGTCTGGGGGCATTGTTGAGTCTCCAGGCAAGGTTGAGCAATTCCCCTGGTGTGGCCTTGTGCATTGTAGCTCTCTTGCTGGACAATGGCTGGTGAAGTCTGTTCAGTACCCATCCAGGCATCGGTTACCTCCCTTATCATTGTCTCAGGAGAGTTAGTACCTGGCCGCTTCCCAAACCACAGCATATTTTAGTGAAAGCCATACAACACAATTCTAATAATTTTATATGCATTAATGATACACATATTTAGATGGAACATTGGGTTTCAGCAGATCATAGCCTTTCTACTGATACCTCACATGTCATGCTTTATATGCAATATCACAATTATATATAGATGAGGAATATGAGGGTTACAGGGGGTGGTCCCCTGAGATGTTGAGTGTCACAATATATGAAGAGTGCATGTGAAATAGCTGGGAGGGTAACCATGGACTTTTCAAAAAAAGAAAATTGTACTCTCAATGTGAACACTAAGGGAACATCAATTAAAAACCCATGGCTGGCCCATGCCAGCTGATTTGGGCTTGTGGAGCTTGGGGTAACAGACTGTTTAACTGTGTTGTAGACATTTTGGCTCAGGCTGGAGCTTAGGCTCTAGGACCTTGCAAGGTGGGAGGACCCAGAGCGTAGGCTGCACACCAAGCACCACAATTAAAAAGCTCCACAGCCCTTGCCCCGCGAGCCTAAGTCAGCTGGCATGGGCCAGCCGGGGGTCTCTAATTGAAGTGTAGACATACCTTAAGTCACAATAGAAAAGCTGAAGTTATTTACTTTGCCCAGCAGCCTGACTAGTGAATGTATGTGCATCTTTTGCTTCCTGTTTATCTTGTTATTTTAAAAATTGAAGACAGATACCTAGAAGGAAGTTGGATGCTACGTGAACAGTTGCATATTAGACAATTTGAGTACATTCTCATGACACAGAACAGTGCAACGTGTCATTTTTCTACAGATGACAATGAAAACAGTTTGCTGCTACACTGTCTATGACTTGGAAATCGAGAAATCAAGATGTACAATCTGTCACGTAATATTCATATTACAGATTTTCATTCAAATAAATCCATCACAGAATATAACAAACCACATTACATTCTCCACAACACACAGAGAGAACAGAACAATATAGAATTGCCATAGTGGTCAAAGCAGTAGTACATCTAGTCCAATATATCATCTCTGACAGTGGTCAGCACCAGAAGCTTCAGAGGAAAGTGTCCAGAACTCTATCTTATAAAACCAGGTCCACCTACATATGTATTTTCACTCATGAGAGGGCAGGGCTCCCTACTAGTTTTCCTAATTATACACACATGCAAAAAACCAGTAAAATGTCAGAATGTTAAGTAAGTGACCACATTTAAAAATTCAGTACCCATGCATACAATCCTTTTAGAAAATGTTTAACGCTTTCGGTTACAACCCCTTTTCACCAGACCACAGAAATGCACCTCTGTGATAGAGGGAATCTCTGCAAAATTTCAAATTTCTACCGCCAAATTGTTAAAGATGTGGGGGAAGATACCATATCTTTCTATAATGGAAAAAGTATATTTCCTTGTCCACCCATTTCATTGCCAAAGTGGTTGAAACATTTTTGCTGTAACAAAGACAAAAAATCTTAGGTTGAAAATGAATTTTCCAATTTTTAGACCTAAGATAAGTTGAAAAAAAGTTGTAAGCAGCTTTTAGTGACTCCTTAGAATGGAAATGCTCATGCAACCACAATGACAGATGTTGCTATGAACTTGAGCAAGAATATTCACTCTTCCGTAAGGTTTGAATTAACTGATGCTGTATAATTTCTTTACTGAAATTTATTAACTAAATCTTAGCACTCCATTTTGATCTTGTAAAACTGGTCTGGTCTGAAATTCAGTTGTGATAAAATAATCAATATTTGACAAACATTTTAGATTAAAGAAATACACATAACATCTTTTGAGAATTCTCTTCTGCTTCACTCCCCATCACCATCCCCAATGCCCCTCCTTGAAGTAACCAACAGAAACTTTCAAATTGTGAATAAAAATCATCCACATGAGCATGATGGAATCTCAAGTCAACACAGGTGCTTGGTTGCCCAGTTCTTACCCTCTCGAATATTTCCACAACACCAATTAAGGATTAAATTATGTTGTCTTAAAAGCAATCAAAAAAACATCCTGATAGGCTGATAAAGTTCTGACTGTGTTGGCATTTCTTTCTCCTAGCTCCCTTGATAGCTCATATTAGCAGCTTTAAAAACTCAGATAATATACAAATAAAAATATACAAAGCAATCTAGTGCATCTTTTCAGTTTTAAAACATTTCACAATTTTGTCAACACTCATCTTTGATCCAGTGAGGTGTTAAGCACTTCAGAGAGGAGTGAGCCCTTTCCTAACCAAGATAGTGTTCAACATCTCCTGGATCAGGCTCTGACTGCTTTGAATAATTCCTCAAGTACATTCTTTTTTTTCAAGCACTCATCTTGGATATGCTTATTACCTAATTATTTATACCCTGCTGGGGTATGTCAGGCTTTAATTGTAAAATGTACAGCTTGTTAAACTTGGCTTGATTTGGGCCTCTAGGCACTCCTGCAATAGAATAATATTAGTAATTGGGAAAAAAAAGCCTATAATCGATTGTTAAATATATTAAATAAAAACAGCCTTCTTTCCTGGTATATTACACATTTAGACTGTTAAAAACATTATCATCCCACTCCACGCCTCCCTTCTTACACATTAAGAGAATTTAAAATGGTTCACCATGCCATGGTCATAAATTTTCAGCTAACCTATCCCTACTACATGATGTCTCTGAAGCCAGGCACTAGAATGATCTGATTAAACTCTAAACATAATTATTTGTTACAGACCAAGGTAAGTGGAGGTAAATATGATTTTAAAGCTATTATTTGCAAAATTATTCAGTGATACATTTCTCCACCAAATTCACTACCTTGCTTGCTAATAACAAATATAGCATTTGATTGATATACCTGGTTTTATATTGAGTTTAAAAAAATCTTCAGCCTTTTGGAAAGGAGAACAGGTACCACTCCTTGTATCACTACCAGTCTGAATATCTGCTCACCATTTTATTTTTAATAACAAAGATATTGCTGCCAAAAAGAGTAAGAATAGTTTTTATAAGTCTCAGTTGTTCCATTATACCTCTGCTATTAACCGTTACTAGCGTCATGAGAGTTTTCCCAATATTTTCAACCAGAGTAGAATTGGCCCCTCCATCTCTTTTTCATGCTGCCTGACTCAACACCAGGAGACATTGTTTTAGGGAATGCTGAGGAAACATGGAGGGAATGCTGAGGAACCCAGGAGGCTTTCCAAAAGAATAAGTAATATTTTTAAAGGGCTATGAAATAGAAAAGGACAAAGAGGAAATAAAATTCAACTTACTTCCCTCCGAGACTATATAGGCCCAGAGAAGTTAACACATTTATACTTAGGGCTTGTCTACATTTACCAGAGGATTGACGCTGCGGCGATCGATGCATCGGCAGTCAGTTTAGCAGGTCTAGTGAAGACCCGCTAAATTGACCGCTGATCACTCTCCCGTCGACTCCTGTACTCCAGCGGATCCAGAGGAGTAAAGGGAGTCATCGCATAGTGTAGATCCCAGGGTAAGTAGATCTAAACTACGTCAATTTGAGTTACGTTATTCATGTAACTTAAATTTCGTAGCTTAGATCAACTTTTCCCTTTAGTGTAGACAAGACATAAGTTTAATGTAACATCTTTATAGATTTTATTAGCTCTAAGCACCATGTGTAGTCATTTACATCTAGGGTGAGTACAAAAAAAGCTACCACCTCAGAATTGCTTGAAATCTGAGCTTTATTTGAAAAGAGGCATTGGTTAAAAAAAAAATCAAAGCTTACGCTATGTCTATAGTACACACTTTGGCCAATGTAAGCTCTGGTTGCATGAAGCTGCTATAGTTAGCATATGACTCGTGTGTGTGCATTCTTGGCTCTTTGCATCAGTGCTGCGTGTGCTCACCACGAGTGCCTGTGTCGATGCATGGGGAGTGAACCATGGGTAGATATCCCAGTGTGCAACTTCCCATCACGCCACTCGCCAGTGCACTGTCTTGTCAGAAATTTTGGGAAAGCAAGAGTGGGGGAGAAATGACTCACACGGTGTGACTGGGAGCCAGAGTTCAAGTTCTCATCAAGCAACTTTCTCTACCACATAATGCCATCCATAACCCATAATATTTGTACCTTTTTTAAAAGATCCCATATGACTGTCTGGCACTTCTTACTGTCTGCCATCTCTGAAGCATGGAGCCTACACAGCCGTACAGTACTGTCATGAGCATTGTAAACAGAGGACAAACAATCCTCGGGTATTTGCAGAGCTGCAAGAAGAACTGCAGGAGAGAGGGACATGACTATTTAGTGGAAGAAAGATGGCTGTGGGAGACAGCAAAACTCAGTTGATGGTTGCTGGTGGTGTTCATGAAGCAGCTGCAGGACAGTCACTTCTGGGTCCGAGAAATGAGCCCTGACTCGTAGGATTGCAGAATAATGCAGATTTAGGATGATGAGGAATGAAGCAGCTGTCTGCTGAGTTTAAACATCCAGGCACACAGGCTAGTCAAAGAGCTCCAAACAGAGTTATGCGGCTGAGAGAAGCATTGGAAGAGCACTTTAATGGCCATCCACAGGAATGTAATATGGTGCAGTGGACTGTGCTCCACCTAGGCTTCAAGTTTTGAAGGCTGTGAGGAACTGTGCGCCACTGGGTGTACATTTACGAATATAACCCTGTCTGTTTATGCACCTATTTATTTGGCATTGCTTGCTGTACCTTTATAATTATTATGTTGCGTTTGCCACGGCTCCTATGAGTTCCAATGCCCTGTACAATCATAAGTTATGGGTGCTTTCAGTAACATTAGGCATTCTGCAACATATGCTGTGAAGTAATACAGATGGATTAGTTTCAAAAGGATAGAATTTTATTGAGTACCAAAACTGGTGCCAAAAAACAAACGTGCAATTAAAAAACAGATACAATAAAAACTTCTGAAATAAAAGAATGGAACAGAACTTAACAAGGGGAAAGAACATTCATGTCCATTTCAGTCCATTTTGCCTACACATACAGGAACTGTAGCTCTCATAGGTCAGTGTGTGTGAAGCTGTGGTTATCCTCACTGGTTTGGAGTGGTATGGATGCAGTTTCCAATGCTATGTGAAATGTTGGGAGGTGCTAAAATGGAGATCTCCATTGACTGCACAGAGAGGTGAGCCTGTAAGTCTACAAGAGGCTGCAGCACCTTTGCTGCCGAATGAGCCCCATTTATGCCCTGGGCCTTTCTCCTGTATTCTCTTTCCTTTGCCATCCAGTCTGCAATGTTCACCCTCCAGGCCCTCTGTTCATATCTGATGCAGCACAGGAGCAGACAAATTTGAGTGTTGACACATGCAACATTAAGATGATACAAGGCAACATATCAGAGGTCGGTAACCTTTCAGAAGCGGTGTGCCGAGTCTTCATTTATTCACTCTAATTTAAGGTTTCACTTGCTGGTAATAACATTTTAATGTTTTTTAGAAGGTCTCTCTCTATAAGTCTATATATTATATAACTAAACTAGTGTTGTATTGTAAAATAAACAAGGTTTTCGAAATGTTTAAGAAGCTTCATTTAAAATGAAATTAAAATGTTGATCTTACGCTGCTGGCCCGCTCAGCCCGCTGCTGGTCTGAGTTCTGTTCACCTAGGCTGGCAGTGGGCTGAGTGAGGCCTGCGGCCAGGACCCCGGCTCGCAAGGGTCCGTCAGCCAGAACCCCAGACCAGCAGCGGGCTGTGCAGGGTCAGTGGCCAGGACCCAGAGGGCTGGGGCAGACGACTGGAGTCAGGGCTGGGGGGCTGGGTATGTGGAAGGGTGTAGGTGTCACGGCAGGGGAGGGGCTGGGTATGGGTGGGAGTGCCAGAGTCAGGGCTAGGGTTGTGGTGGGGAGAGATGAAGGAGTGAAGCAGAGGGCTGGGTGTGTATGAGGGAGGTACAGGGCTCAGGGCAGGGGTCTGGGGGGTGGGCAGGGCTCAGGGCACAGGGCTTGGTGTGGGTGTGGGTGTGTGTGGGGGTCAGGGCTCAGGGGAGAGGTCAGGGCTCAGGGGAGAGGGCTGGGTGACTGTCCCCCTAAGAACTCCCAACCCCACTGCTCCTTGTCTCCTGACTATCCCCTCTTGGGACCCCTGCCCCCAACTGCCCCCCAGGACCTCACCCCCTATCTAAGCCTCCCTGTTCCTTGTCCCCAGACTGGACCTATCCCCTACCTGTCCCCTGACTGCCCCAACCCTTATCCACACCCCCGTCTCCAGCTAGACCCCCAGGACTCCCATGCCTATCCAACCACTCCCTGCCCCCTGACAGGACCCCCAGAACTCCTGACCCATCCAACCCCCCCCTCCCCACTCCCTTCCTGCCCCAACCCCTCTCCACACCCCTGCCTCCTGACAGGACCCCCAGAACTCCCAACTCATACAACCCTCCCAGCTCCTTGTCCCCTGACCACCCCCTCCAGAGAGCCCCCACCCTAACTACCCCCCCAGATCCTCCTTGCTCCTGGTCCCCTGACTGCCCTGACCCCTATCCACCCCCTGGCCCCTCACAAACCCTGGGACTCCCATGCCCCATCCAACCCACCCTGCTCCCTGTCCCCTGACTGCCCCCACCCCTTATCCAACTCCCCTGCCCCTGGACCTCTTACCATGAGGCTCCACACAGAGCTAGATATGCTGCTCCGTGGGAGCACACAGCCCCGCCCCTCTGGTTGAGTGGGGAGCGTGTTTGCTTCCCAACAGAGCCAACGCTGCACGTGGTGGCAGGGGCTCCAGGAGAGGGGCTGGCAGCTTGCTGCGCTCTGCCCGGCACTCCGGCCCAGGAGTGCGGACCCCGCGGCATGCCGTGCCAGGAGAATGAGGCTATTTGCCTTTCCTGTGCACTCGGCTATGCTTCTGCTCCTTGCCCCTGCGGGGGGAGCAGGGAGCAGAGGGCAGAGGAGAGCAGGCCGGGCTGGGCAGGATTTTTAATGGCATGCTGGAGTCCCAGCAGGCTCCAGCGTGCCATTAAAAATTGGCTCCTGTGCCGTCTTTGGCACGTGTGCCATAGGTTGCTGACCCCTGATAGAGAGACTTACTATGGTGACAGAAGGAGTTCTTCCATCACTGCAGTAAATCCACGTCCTCAACAAGTGACAGCTAAGTGATGGAAGAACTCTTCATTGACCTAGCATTGTCTAGACTGGGGCTTAGGTCGGCTTAACTATGTCTCTCAGAGGTATGAATTTTTCACAGCCACTGAGTAACATACCTGGGTCTATTATCTTTCTAATGTAGGCCAGCCCTAACTTTGTTTGGGGAGGTGAAGTTCCTACATTGACAGAAAACCCCCTTGTTTAGGTACTGGCTGCATCTCTACTGTGTGGATATGCCAGCATAGTCTCGGTAGTGCAGACGTACTCTAACTTTAACAACAACTAATGAAGGAAAAAGAAAAAAAAAAGGCAGATGGATAAAAGTGGACAAAACCTGCCAGGAAAGCGTATGGCAACTGAGCAGCCAGTCACAACTTCGCCTTTGCAATCAGATATCTTTTGAATAAACATTCATTTAGAGTTTGCTTAGTGAATATATTGAATATATATTAAAATATATTTACTCTGCAAGAATAGTATTAACTAGTCAAAAGGAAACACCCTGGTAGTGTATTCAAAGTACCAATACCCAAAACCATCAAACTGAAGGTTAAGAACTTGCCAAATCAATTTGTAAAATGGAAGTGTTTGAATTTTCTAAAAACAAAAAGCAACTTTAATAAAGGTATTGAATTTATTAGAAAATAGGTTAAACAAGTAAATGCATTTTTTTTTTGCTTAATAGTTCAGTTTAAGGCCAGAGTGAAAGTTTATAACCTAGTTATATATTTGTGAAACAACAGGGAAATAAATAGAAACTCTGATAAAACCTTTCAAGGATACTATTTTTGGGAGGGTATTTTTGGGGAGGGCCCAGGAAAAGATTATATAAAGGTTAGCCAAATTTCAAAACTAAAACAACAGCGTCCTTCCAAGGTCAATCAGCTGGAAGTATAATACATACCAAACAACAATACAATAGGTATTTGTTGAGAGGATAATTCTAACTGAGATGAAACTTAAAGGCCAAGACTAATATTTCAGCTCTAGCAGGGCTGAGCAAGTATTTCACAAGAAATAGTTTATCCAATGAATTTAGCTGTTTCCAGCTCACCAAAAGTTCATGAGTAGCTTCTGATTTCGTAATTTCCTCTAATTTATTTTTTATGTTATTTTACCTCACCCTCTTTCAGAGGAGTTCTTTTCTCTATAGACTGAGTGCAAACACTTTGCTACACTCTGATACTTGTAATTAAAACACTGTTGCTTAGTTGTGACCAGTTGTGTACTGTCAGAATTTGTGTTCTCTGTTCCCTGACTAGGTGAGCATATTTCATAGGAAACTACAGAGGACTTTTACTCTCCTAAGAACTGGAAGCAGTTTGCAGAGAGAGGAGCAGTACTAAGGCACTTTACAAAACATATCTTTACTGGTTCACACATTTCTAGAAAAATTAGAGTGCTGTAAGATTTATTAGACAGGTGTAGAGTTAAAAAGTTGTATTAATAAATTTTAACATTAACAGGTTTAATTTTCACTTACGATAGTCACACAGAGCAACTATGCATGCACGGTCCTTGCTATGAAGTGTGTGCTCAGATCCGTGGCTGGGTCATTAAATTGCCTCTGGGTTTTGGGAACACTATTCCCAAAGCCGTGACCCTATCAAATAAATTAAGTGTATTGCATATAGTGGCATGTGTTATTGCTAGTGTAATTTCATGTACAGGGTGCATTCGGCTCCTTGTCTGGCTTATTTAATTACTAGGACTCTGGGGAGGACTTTGAGGAACTCTGCCACCCCAATACATCAAGCCAGGGCCTAGCTTATACTTGATGCTCGTAAGCTTAAAATTCACTTTGTCCATCTTTGTGAAAGAAAAACTCAATCACTCAGAGGTTCAGAGACAGTGAGCTCCAAAAGGGCAAGAGCAAGACCCAAGTACATTCAGTTTTGAATTTGAGTGAAAATGGCAGTCACTATTCAGGTCTATAGTAGTGAGCATTGTTTTCATGAAGTCACTTACTGTGAGATCTCGTTTGGAACAATCTGGGCTTTAGTTTGACTGGTTATTATTATTAATTATTTGTATTGCACAGCATCTAGATGCTCCTCTGATTCCAGAGCCTAATCCCATTGTCCCAGATGCTGTACACATATGCAATAAAGAAGAGCCAAATAATCCCCCCCTCCACACACACACACACACACACACACTTGCAGACAATTCAGGGGACGGGGATATTGACAGGGCAGGAGGGGATGTGACCAGCACCTGAGCGGGGGAGGAGAGATGTGCGAGCACATGGTTGGCATGACAGCAGCTGGTACCTCCTCACTTCCCTATTAGCTGGGGCGACAAGGCTAGCAGATTGGTTCTCATAATGCATTCCTCCTCCCGTCCCCTCCACCACCTATTTAAACTCTCCCAGGCTTTACAAAAGCCTTGTCCCATCTATCTGATGGTATCCCAACTCAAAGTAGTGTGACTGAAGGCTAGCAGATAACAATCTCCCTACCTTGAAGACTAATGGCAATTATCTCCATGAAAGCCCCAAATACCATTACTAGAAAGAACAAGAGTCACAAATTTGCTCTCAGACCTGCTATTTGCTACCCATGGAGTCACTGAGCTAACCTAAGTAAAAAATTATTAATGTTTAAATAATCTTTCCCCATGCTAAGTAGGTCCACAAGACACCAATCCTTGAAAATTTGCTTTGATACAACAGCTCACAGTTAAGCATCTAAGCCAAGAACTCAGAAAAACGATTAATTTTAATCAATCCATTTGTATGTATAATATACTGTAGTCTTTCTTCAGCGCCATTATTTTCTTTTGTTTGGTTGCCATCACCACCTCTCATTCTTCAAAGAGTTATTAAAACTTACAATACAAAAAGAAACCCCTCATTTGTACTTTTTATTATTCATGTCCTCCTCCTCATCACCTCCTTTTTTCTGTTTGGTTTAGCAGATTACTTGAAATGCTTTAGAACTGTCACTAGAGGTTCACAATCCAATCACTGTTCATCTGTATTTTCACAGAGAGGTAAGCAGATACAGTGATATTGTGGTCCAAAATGTGAGCTCTTCAAAATTAGTTACATGTCACTGATGAGTGTAGGCCAATGATGGGAGTCAATCCATCATATATATGAGAACAACATGACCCACAGTTGATATATTTATTTATGATCATGACGTAAGTGTTTGAAATCAATGGCTCCTAATATTAAAGTTGCTAGTGAATCAGCAGCAGAGGTCACGGAAACGTATGAACCAATATCTCCCCATCTGTGATATGAAATAATAAATGAAGCTAGTGCTAAATTTAGTAAATATTTTCCAATAAAAGTGTAATGTCCACTGAGGTGAATGTTGCCTTCAGAGTAACAGCCTCACTTTGATCACACATATTGATGCAAGAAAAAAGAAAGGTTATTTCCTGTTTTCTGTGACAAGTTTTAAGTATCAGACCAAAACAAGTTGAACGGAATAAAAATAGATCATAACACTTCAGCAATAAACTGAAATAATATGAAGTCAGAGATAAAATTTTGAATGGAAGGATCCATGATTTTAAAAAAATATGACCAGAAGCACATTATGTTTCATTTCACTAATGATAAGCCACAAGCAGTTTTCCTATATTCTTGACAGAGACATGAACTGAGGAAAATCAAGCCAGTCAAATCTTGTTTGCTAACCACAATAAATAATTCAGCTAAAGTACAGTTTGATCTGAATGTTAAGAGGAAGTAAATTAAAACCAGACATAATGCAGGCAAGCACTAATATATAGTCAAAAGGTCCAAGTGCTAGTATTCTTCTTCTATTTGCAACATCCCAAATCTATATTAATTCCTTTTACTGTCAGAGTTCATTTGAAAGTTAATAAGAAGCAATGAAAAACTGGTGATCATGTGAAAATGTTTCGGTCCAGCTATTGCAAGTTATGCAGCAGAGCCTGGGCCTCTGTGCAATGACGTATGGCAATGTTCTGCTACCCCTACTCACACTGAGTAATATCTTACTTCTCAAATAGCACATTAAAATCGATGCAATTACTTGTGGAGCAAGGTACTACCCAGCATGAGAAAGGACATCAAGACCTTGCCCTAAGTAAATACCCTGCACAGATGCTATCTCCATGATGGTTGGAGCAAATGGAATTATTTCTCTAGTTAGTGGAGTACCATCCATTGCCTATACTCCCTCACCTAGGTATTTTGGCCAGTAGAACCACATAGGCATAGACATATTGGAAACACCTGTTTCCCCTGGCTCTTATACTGAATTTCTCTCTGCAGTGCCATGGAGAAGACCACCGCTGAGCATTAGTTCCACAGCATACAGTGGTACAGACCACTAGGACTGTGCTGCATTTAGCGTCTTTAATGCCCCCTAGGTGACAAAGGATTTTGCCTTGCAGGAGGAAAGACCCAGCAGGATAAATTTTGTATTAGTTAATTTCTTGTCCTTTCTTCAATGGACATGGAGAACAATTGATCACCATCTTCTTTATATGAGCTCTTAACGTATTTCAAGACTGTTAACAGGTCTCTTTTCTTGGAACTAAGAGTTCTCAGTTTTTTCAATCTTTCCTCCCAGGTCAGATTTTCTAAACCTTTCACCAGTTTTGTTGCTGTTCTCTGGACTCTCCACAACTTCTCTGCATATTTTTGAATGCATAGCACCCTGAACTGGACAGTGTACACCAGCTGAGGTCTCATCTGTGCCAAGTAGAGTGGCTTACATTCAACACTCCTGTTGATACACTCTAGAATGGTACTAGCTTTTTTAGCAGTTTAATCACATGGTTGAGTCATTCAACTTGTGATCCATCATAACTTCCACATCCTTTTCAGTAGAACTACCGCTTTGCCAGTTATTCCATATTTTGTAGTTGTGCATTTGATTTTTCTGTCTTAAGTGTCATCCTTTGCACTTGTCTTTATTGAATTTCATCTTGTTGATTTTAGACCAATTCTCCAATTTGTTAAGGTTGTTTTGAATTCTAATCCTGTCCTCCAAAGTGCTTTGCAACCCCTCCCAGCTTGATGTCATCACAAATTTTGCAAATATATGCACCACTGCTGGCCTGCGCTGACTGGTGTTGCTGATTACTTGGTGTCCCGTTTTCAGTTTAGGGAAAATATTGGTCACCCAGATATTACTGTGACATTCTATACCTTGAGGGAGCATTCTGGAACTCCCATATTCCTCATTTTTATATAATTGTGATCTTGCATATAAAGCATGGCTTGTACGGTATCAGGGGAAAGGTTATGATCTGCTGAAAGTCATTTATCTATCCATATAAGTATGTCATTAATGCATACGAAGTTATGAGAATTGTGTTGCACGGTGGTCACTAAAACATGCTGTAAGTTGGGGAATCAGCCAGATATTAGCTCTCCAAAGGTAACGGCAAAGAAAGTAGCCGACACTCAGGTGGTGTGTTAAACAACCCATCAACAATCATTATCCAGCCAGGGAACTACAATTCAATGACTCACCTGCATGAGGCCACACCAGGGGAATTGCTCAACCTTGCCTGGGGACTTAGCAATGCCCCCAGACATGTCTGGACTTGTGCTTCCCAAGCACATGGGCCTGAGGTTATAAAACAGAACACAGTGGCCACATGCTGAGCCTTTCTCCTGCTCCCACCTATGCGGCAAGCAACAATGACACTTTGAAACTCCAACTGAGGGGACTGGCCCAGTTTCAAGGGTGAAATCTATGTATTATGAACTGCAGTATCCTGTGGGGTGAGGAAAACTGCTTAATCTAGATGTTGCCCAATGTAATAGGGTTGAGAGTTTAGACTGCATGCTTATGTTTTATTTCTTTTAGTAATTAACTCTGACTTTTTGCCTATCACTTAAAATCTTTTATAGTCAATACATTTGTTTAACTATTTATCTTCACCGGTGAGTTTATATAAAGTGTGTGGCAAATCTGCTCAGGTTTTGCAAAGGCTGCTGTATATTCACTTTCCATTAACAATGTGGTGAACCATCTTGAGCAGTGCAAGACAGCATATTCCTGAGGTACAGTGCTGGGAGCTGGGGGGATTTGGCTCTGATGCCTTTCTCTGTGTGATTCATGAGTGCCTCTGGGCGCATTCATGCAATCATTGCTGGCTATAGGGCTCCACATGTGGTTGTGCTGAGTGATAACAGTACCTGGAGGGGTTTGCTGCTTGTCTCTAGCAAGACATTGTGAGAGAGAGTCCAGGCTGGAGAGAGTTACAGGGGCACTGTGGTCCACAGTCCCAGGCTGTACCCCCGGGATCCGGTCACAATTACCTCACCAACCTGTCTCTCTAATATCTTGAAACTGACATGCCCAAAGCTACACAGTCTATTCTGTAATGTAGCCCTGATTAACTATTCTTAACTCATATCAGGCAGTTAAAATCAGTAGGAGACTCCACAATTGTTGTTTCCTAAATGTTGATTGTTCCATGATTCCAGCAGGTCTTGTGCCATGACTGGCTCTCTCATTTGCGCACACTGCTCAACAGTTAGCTGGACCATGGCATCCTGTCAAAGCCAGGCAGGAAGTTGCAGAGCACAATACAAAACATATGACAAATACCAATATGTATTAAATCTGACACCCTTATGATGTAAAAGAGAGTGTCAAAACTTATTTGACATATGGCACAGATGTACACGGCATGGTATTGTGTACTTGTGCACTATGGGTACATTTTCAAAAGTGCCTAAACACAATTTGACTTAGAGGCTTTTGAAACATCAATACTGTATTAACACAGTATAATAGCCTGGCATTATAGCCTCTGTAATCTGTGCTGTTTATATTTGGAAGAACATAGTTGGCACTCAAAAATTCAAGGCAAAGCTTCGCACAAGTGGAAGCAGACTTTCAATTTTGGAACATTTCCCTGTAGTGAATTGCTATAAATATCATAATTACCATTACCTAATCAAAGAGTGGACTGACACTAATTTGTGTTAGACTTCCTTCTGAATCCTTGACTAGTCTGTCTCCTCCATTTGATTTGATAGTGAGCTGAATATAGCTGTGGAATACTTCAACATCTTTGATGGATGGTGGGTGCTTGCCGTGTGGCAGAGAAGTATATTGTGGAGAATGCTTAATGAAAAACTGTATTTCATTGCAAGCCTCCCACTAGCTAAAACCATTGTTACACCAATGTTTTTAGCTCGTGGGAGGCTTGCAATGGAGTATCTTTCCTTTCGCATAGAATGTGCTGTAATGATTTGTGAATTAGACACTTCGCAAGTAGGACACTGAGTGCTTAAAAAATAATAGTGCATTAGGTTTGTGTAAATGCTTGACCCTGCTTCAGCTCACTTAGGAAGCTCTACCTGGCTTGACGACAGGATTTAGAAACATCCTGAATAGTTTCAACGATACAAGAGTGAAATAACCTAAAGACTGAAATATCCCTTAGGATAACAGAAAGAATAGCTCAAAGGTAGATTGATGTGTACCCCTTGTGCCATTACAGATATTCAAAATAAAAGAGGCTTTACAGTAGTTTTAAGTGCTGTCCATCTGGTGAGTGGCTCACTTGAAGAAATGTCTGCGGTATTTTTGGTTGGGTCACGTAGTACAAGGCATTCCAAAAGGAATGAAAAGCAAAAAAAAAAAAAAAAAGAGTGAGTGAGTGTTTGCACAAACACATTGGCTAGATTCCAATTAATTACTGCAGCTCATGGAAAATAATAAATTTATTCAACATGATATATAACGGTGTGGTTCTATTTTACATCGAAAATAGCGAAATAAAGGACTGTTTTTTCAAAATGTGTTAACCAAATTGATTCCATGAAATAGACAAGTGTATGTGGAAACAGTTATATGAGGAAACTTGCATGTGCAGAAGCAAAGTTGGCAATTGTATGTGCGCAGCTTAGTATTTTTAAGTGCAAGTATGATTTTGTACAAGAAATTACCAGCACTGGAAAAATTAAGTCAGTTCAGTCTGTCAAATCTACATGCAAGGATGTAATGGATGTACTACTTATTATAACATTTTACCACATTATGAATAAAATGAATAGAGAATATTTGTGACCTGGAATGCCTGCTGGTGTTGTTCAAATATAAGTCTTTGTACTGCACATCATCTTACTTTATAGAACTAACCACTAGGTTTTCTAGAGCTATATTGGCCATATAGCTCCCCAAGTGAGCAGTAATTCGTCTGGTACAGCCATATCTGCTATTTTTTTCAGATTCTGCTTAACCTCTTAATTCTCTTCCTCGGGTATAGCTGATAGATATAGGTATTTGATAGGTATAAGTAATGTAGTGAGTTTAAAAGCCTCAAGGCCTATAAGACAAGAAGAGCCAAACTAATTAAGGCTAACCAAGAGTAACTCTAGAAGATCATAAGATATCAAAAGATAAAATGCTGTAATGGTTTAACTGCCAGCAGGTAATCACAAAATGCTAGTTTCCACAAGCTTGGGATATTTTTAGTTAAGGACATCAGCAGATATCTGACCACAAGGATGCCATGGTATCTAATTGACCTAAGGATGCCATGAACTAATTGACTTAAGATTGAGGTAAAAAGATTAATAACTTATCAGAAAAGTAGGGTGAGAAACTACAAACAAGGAAAAAGGATGAAACCTGTACTGAATATCCATTAGGCATAGTGGCATCAGTGTAACACATTATAGAAGTTGTATCCCAGCCTGTATGTTCTAAGAGAGAGAAAGGTAACTTTTGGGAGATGCAAGCGTGACAACCGTTGGTGATGGTGAGGGGGAACATGATAACGCTTCAGATTGTTTTGCAAGGGATGGTGTAAATAGATGAGTGCTCAGCTCATTCTGTATTATCTCTACTTGCCTTGCTGAGTTAGAGAGTTCGTAAATTTGCAAACTGTATTAATACAATTATTATAAATATTGTATGATTTCCTAAATGGGAATGTTACAACCATACACACTGGGGCTTCCAACTGAACAGTAATTTTGATAATACTGGGCCTGATCTTGGGACGAGACCATACCAAATTTCAGAGTGCTAATTGGGGAAACTAAATCAGTAATATCAATATACTATCAATAGATTAGGCAACACAGGACCACCTTGTTATGGGTATATATTGACACCACCAATAATGTATACTCCTTTTGTTGGTATTTGGACAGTCATTCTCCCTGCGGATTTCCTGAACAGTTTTACAAAGTTTGTTGCAAACAATCATTCTACACCATTTCTCCTTCCACTACTGCCTGCATGGTGTACACCCAGCCCAGATTCAGTTCTGTGGCTGAATTTCCTAACCATTTCCCTAAACATCTTAAACGTATTTCTTTTAAAGAAACTGTCCTATTTTTCTATCCTAATAGGGGTCTGAGTTCACCTATGCTGAACTTGTTCTATAAGTCTCCATTTGTCCAGCACCCAGAATATTATCAGCCAGTCTGTTTTTGCTGTTTCTATTTAGAAAATTATTTTGTGTGTGTTTTAAGTTTAAGCTCTTCTTTATTGTCTGTCTGCATCCTCTTCTGTCTGTCACCTAAATCAAACCATAGAATACCAATAAAACAAGACATGATTAGCAAAGCTAATTACCTCTTATGAAATCATAAACCCTGTGAAATTTACCAGATTCCCACTTCTCTAGTTTTATTATAAGCTTAATGTGAAAAGCCTTTCACAATTCCAGAAGCAGTCTGAAAAAAGTAAATACTACATCAAAGAATGTGCTGTATTCAGAATATTAATAGTGCTTAATCTAGCAGCTGAGATGCAAGGGGCAAGAAGGACAAACAGCAGCACTTATCCTCGTTTGTCTTAAATATTGTTATTGAATTTTTAAAGGTACAATAACAGACAATTTATTGCCCACATTAATAAAGACAGAAAACATCTAGCTTCAGATAAATGGCTTTGTATACAAATCTTCCCCTGTCATGTTGCATTAAGTTAAAGGAATTCCTTGTCATTTTAATCACTCTTCATAAATCTGCCCCCACTTAATTTTCATAGATGGTTTCAGAATATCATTTTACACCAACTTTATACAGGAGAAAATGCAAATAGCAAAGTAGTGGAGATTGAAGCCCTTAGATGTCAGCATCTATATTTAATTGTTTTCTACATATGCAGCTAATGTAATCAGTTTTCTTTCCTGGTCTACTCATATGTCCCACTGAACTGCATCTTTTGCCTCCTTTATGCACTCCAGCTTTTGTACCAAGCAATCTGCATGGAACATCCTTTCAATTAATGTGCTCCGCTATTTGCTTGGTGCATATTACACAATTCAGTATGCTGGTAGGGTTATAATAATGCAAGAAGGACTACGTATTTATATGGTCATGAGGTATATCTAGATACCAACCAGGTATGTTTCACTATAAGCAGACCTGGATCAAATTGTCTGAGTTCACAAATAATAACAATTAATAAATAGAAAAACTGGAGAAGGGCCCAAAATAAATCCCTTGATATAAACAGCATTGAACACTGGGGATGTCTCTGTTGACAGCTAGACTTCGAAAGCCATTTGCAGTGTGTAAAATGGTAACTTCATTGACCAACTCACTTATGAACATTGCTACATATTCTTATGTGCCAGCAGATTTTCTCTTTTTATATTAAGTAAATGTCTAAGAGGGCAGAAGTATGTTCATGGAAATATTTATATAATTTGATATTTAAGAAGAAATTTTGTTTCAGTTCAACACAAACACAATTATTTCAGTTCCAAGCCATTCAAATTGAAATGACAAATATATTTTGAGGGGAGGGGACTGACACTTTCCTCATGACATTTTCATAAGCAAACTAGAGAAATGTGGTCTAAATGAAATTGCCAAAAGGTGGATGCAAAACTAGTTGAACGAAAGTACTCAAGGAGTAGTTATCAATAGTTTTCTGTCAGACTGGGAAGACACTTCTAGTGAGATCCTACAGAAGTCTGTCCTGGGTCTGGTATTAATCAATATTTTCATTAATGACTTGGATAATGGAGCCCCATGCAGGGCTGGCCCAAGCTGCTTGGCATCACTTTTCGCCCAAGCCCTGCTGCCTGGGGCTGACCTCCCGAGCCCCACCTTGCGGGGCTGACAGCCTGAGACTTTATGCATCTGGGATTTTTGTTTGTTTGTTTTATCTGGCAATTCCCAAGCAAAGGGGGCAAAAGTACAAACGTTGCCTTTATTTATTCTTCAAAAAGGATCTGAATGCAGAAGTAGGTTGACAATAGAATAACTCCCATGGTTCAGGCACAGAACGGGAGTTCAAAGTGATTGAGGATCAATTTGCTGGTCTTACCACAGTTATTCTTTGTGAACTTTTGCAAGACATTTATTCTTTCTATGCGTCTCTGTAAAATCTGGATAATGGTACTTTCCTCCCTCGCAGAGGTGTGGTCAGATTTAATTCATGTTCAGATACTCCAAGAATGAGTGCCACAGAAATGCCCATAGATTAATTATATTATGCATAGCCCCACAGTTTCACCAAACGTATAAACTTGTTTTTAATGTTAAACACATTATAATGTTATAAAAATATTTGCATCCCATCAAGCTGAATATATTAAATTGACTGTGTTAGGTTACTGTGATAAGTTTCTATTTCTGTATCACAATTGGCATGGATAAAATTGTTGAAAAAAATTGTAAATACATTGAGCCAGATCCTCAACTGATGTAAATCAGCATAATTCCACTGACTTCAATGGAGTTACAACTCTTGACTTACACCAGCTGAGGATCTAGCCTATATTTTTATGTAGCAGTTCACTTTGCTCATTTGCAACAATACTTGCAAGCATCAGTGAAGATCACCTAGTCAAAGCTCAAAAGAGTCAATTCCATAACTGCATCTGCTTCCAGTGTAGTATAAATCTGTTCATATCAGTGTGTGTATGGAGATGATTCAGAAAATGCTGTGCACTGTAAAACTCATTGGAAGTTGCAGAACATCTTAAATGAATTGAGCCTTTGGTGATACATGTTTCAGAGGTGTGAAAGGCTGTTATTGTTATTAGCGGTACTAGTATTTAATATTTATGCAATGTTACTATTGAGAAGCCCCAGTCTGCACTGTGGTAGATGTTGTTCCTACCCTGGAAAGTTGCTATATCATCATAGCTTTAAACGATATAACTCACTGACCTTCAACCCTAAACTTTGCTTTCAGATTATGCGGGTTTGTATTCTGCTAATGCCATGAATTATGGAAGCTGAGTGCTACACTCGTGATTGAATCATTGCCTCAATTCACTATGAGTAGTCTTTAATATTGCACTGAGCACTGTTGTTCTTCCACTGAATCAGTCAATTGGTAGTTTTTAAATAAGAAGTAAAATGCATTTGTATTTTTTTCTGTATAATATCCACAGTAGATACAATTTCCAAGAGCTCCTAGGTGACCTGAGTGCCTGAGTGCCATTGATTTTCAACTTTTGAAAATGTGTTTTGAAAATGTAACTGTTTTGATTATTTTTTATTTTATTTTGTACTATTGGATAAGAAAACTAATTTTTCAGACACCCAGTTCAGAATAAAGGCAAAAGGGAGACTTTTGTCGTTTTAAAGACAACCAGTTTCTTTCACCACACATGTAAAGTAAATAAACATAATTACAGAACAGGGATTGAAATGGTAAAAGGTAATATCAAGAGGAAGCTTTGGTGTTTGTCTTTATTGGTTGCCCTCTTGCACGATGACTAACTAGAGAAAATAGATTATAAAGAAGCTCTCCTCTGCCTTCCTCAGAAATAAGCTAATTCCCTTATTGCTTTCAGTTCTCTTCTGTGAGGTTTTTAATTATTTTTGACACTTGCTTTTAACCTTAGAGAGAAGCTCAAAAGAGTGCTCCCCGTTATAAAATTATGAAAGTCATTAGTCTTGTTCTAGAAAGCTGATAGGGATAAGCTGCCTCCTTTAGAGCTGACATTCCTTATGATGTGGAGCTTCATTTTTTAAAGTGTTCTCCTTTAACACAGACACCTCTTGTACAATAATGTTCTTTAAAAGAGAAACCTCTTATTATGAAAAGCATTATCCTGGCACTGAGAAAATTTGCAGCAAATAAAAAATGCTACTGTGAATAAAACATTAAAGGTGTTACTGAATCTGTGTGCATAAGGTCAGCTAGAGATAGATCCTCTGTGACATAACTCTGCAAGGCAAGTATTTGAGAGACTGAGTTTAGAAGTTAATCCTCGTAAGTCTAAATTCCAATACTAGCATTTGCTCTTTTTCTTCTTTTATATATAAGAGGAACTATTGGAGGTGAAAACAATCAGGTTGATTAAATGAGAGGATATCTAATTACCAGGGCAAAATTTTGACCTGTCCTTACAGTAGCATGCAAGGGTGTAGAGCAGGGGCAGGCAAACTTTTTTAAATTGTATGGAGGGCCGGTTAGGGGACGAGGTCATGGCCTGGCCCCCAACTCCATGTGTCCCTGACGGGACTCCGGCTCCATCCAACCTCCCCTGTTCCCTGACGGCACCTCTCAGACCCCTGCCCCATTCACAAACCCCTGCTCCATTCACAAACCCCTGCTCCCTGTCCCCTGATGGCCCCTTGATCCCTGCTGCCCCATCCAATCCCTCCTCTCATTCCCGATGCCCTTCCCCAGGTCCCCTGCCCCCCTTCAACCCTGTTTCCCCCCTGACCATCATCCTCACCCCCACCCCCTGATCACCACCCCGAACTCCCATGCCCTCTATCCAACCCCCCCGGCTCCCTTACCATGCTGCCTGGAACTCCGGTGGCTGGCAATGCTACAGCCACACAGCCCGGATGGAGCCAGGTCACGCCACCGCTCCTGCCACCACCGTGCAGAGCAGAGCACAGAGTCAGACCAGGCTCTGCAACTGAACTGCCCCAGGAGCTCACAGCCCCACCACCCAGAGCACTGTGCCAGCGGCAGAGCAAGTGAACTGAGGCCACGGGTGAGGAGGGACAGCAGGGGAGGGACCAGGGGTGAGACTCCCTGGCCAGGAGCTTGGGGGCCTGGCAGGACAATCCAACGGGTCAGATGTGGCCTGTGGGCCATAGTTTGCCCATCCCTGAAGTAGAGGGTGTGAAATGCCGCTTTACTCCTCAGCACAAGTTATCTGTATCATGAGCCAGAGCACAGATGGGAGAGAATCCTCCATGGAGCTGCTGCTCCCCCACATCTACACAAGCAGGCAAGAAGTGGGCTGACACTGGTGAGGAATAATTGTGGTGTTTAGTCTGCTCTCCCAACATGCCAGCCAGTTCTCCAGTAGCAGTTTGCTTCCCCCTAGAGTGAGTGGGAAGCCAGGAGAGGAGTTGTGACTCAGGGTACGTCTACACTGCACGATTATTTCGAATTAGCTTAAACCGATATTACAAAACAGATCTAATAAAATCGGTTTAGCGCGTCCACAGTGGGATCCCGAAATCGATTGTTTGCGTCCATGGTCCAAAGCTACCATCGATTTCAGGAGCGGTGCACTGTGGGTAGCTGTTCCTCAGCTATCCCATAGTTCCCACTTCCGTGTTGAGAGCACAGTGCCTGATGGGGCAGAAAACACTGCCCCGGGTGGTGCTGGGTACAGCCTCACCCCTCCCTTTGTGAAGGCAGCAGACAACCCTTTGGCGCCTTTTTCGCGGAGTGCATTGAGCAAACGCCATAGCACAGCAATCTTTCCCTTTTTTTTTTCACGTGGTGGTGGGGGGAAATAAACTGAGGAGCTGTTCCCTGAACCACGCCAGACACTGTGTTTGAACCTACAGACATTGGGAGCTCAGCCAAGAATGCAAATAATTTTCAGAGACTGCTGTGGACTGTGGGATAGCTGGAGTCCTCAGTACCCCCTCCCTCCCTTCATGAGCGTCCATTTGAGTCTCTGGCTTCCCGTTACGCTTGTCACGCAGCGCTGTGTATCCTGGAGTTTTTTATTCAAACGCTTTGGCATTTCGTGTTCTGTAACGGAGCTGGATACAACAGATTTGTCTCCCCATACAGCGATCAGACCTAGTATCTCCCGTACGGTCTATGCTGGAGCTCTTTTTCGATTTCAAACTGCATCGCCAGCCGTGCTGATCAGAGCTCCACGCTGGGCAAGCAGGAAATGTAATTCAAAAGTTCGCGGGGCTTTTCCTGTTTACCTGCCCGCTGCATCCGAGTTCAGATTGCTGTCCAGAGCGGTCAGTGCTGCACTCTGGGATGCCGCCCGGAGGCCAATAACGTCGATTTCCATCCACATGAACCCTAATCCGAGTTATCACTATCGAATTTAGCGCTACTCCTCTCGTTTGGGAGGAGTTCCGAAATCGATTTAAGGAGCCATTTAACTTGATATTAATTACGACGTTGTGTGAACGGATACAGCGTTAAATCGGTATATCGGCCATTAAACCGATTTAAAGTCGCAGTGTAGACCTGGCCTCAGTCACAGTTCTTTCCCTGGTCTGTTTCTGGGACAGAGCAGGGCAGGTTGAAATGTTACAATCTAATCTTACATCAGTGTTACTGAGTCTAATTATCAAACTGTGGTTTATTAATTTTCCTTCTTAACTCCTTTTTTGTTCCTTGGTATCTTTAGGAAAAAAGAGGGAGATCTTGATTTATTTACTCCTGATGCTTAAAAGTTTTTCTTTTATTGTGCTTCTTTTTCTCTTTCTTTCTTTCTCTTATTCTGATGATAGGAATCCGTATAATTAAATAAAAGCTTAAATTCTGCACATTCTGAATGTGTGATGCATATGACATGCCTCAACACTGCTGAATTCTCTTATCTTGTAAGGCTGATGCCCTCTCTGTTATTGCTCACTCAAGAAAATAACTTGCACTTTATTTTGAACAGTAAAAATAGCAGTTTGCTATAACTAAGTTTTGTGAGTGCGTGCGCACTTAGCCCAAAACTTAAGACCTGTTGGAACTTAAAAAAACAAAATCAAAGCTCAATTGATAAAGTAGCCTACACTGCATGTAAACATGTTTTTTTAATATACATACTAAATATATAGGCCTACTCATAGACTCATAGGTCAGAAGGGACCAATATGATCATCTAGTCTGACCTCCTGCACAAAGCCTACTGAATCATCCAACTAGCAATGAGTTATAAAAGTAATCTTGGATTAGTTTTATGATCTATATTAATTGATTACAAATAAATTCACGAGCGCAAGATCACCACCCCTCACTGCAATGTATCACTTCCCAGAGAAAAATCTCCCTGAAATCAATGAGTGTTGCACTATAAGCTATAGCAATGCCAGCTGTTCCCAAGACAAACAGATAATCATCCTTCCCCAGCTCAGAAGCCTTCTCACTTAACTGAAAAACTGATATCTTAGTCCTTGGCTACACTGGCGCTTTACAGCGCTGCAATTTTCTTGCTCAGGGGTGTGAAAAAACACACCCCTGAGCACAGCAAGTTACAGCGCTGCAAAGTGCCAGTGTAAACAGTGCCCCAGCGCTGGAAGCACGGCTCCCAGCACTGCAAGCTAATCCCCACGGGGAGGTGGAGTACTGGCAGCACTGCACGGCTGCAAGTGTAGCCAAACCCTGAGGCACAAACAACAGGAATCACATTCAGGTCCACTACATGGCAGCCCAGATAATCACCCCAAGGCTACCAGTCTGGTCCAAAGCAGGTTCTAATAGGCATGGTCATATCACAATAGTCTATAATAAATAAAACATAAGACTTTGGATTTGCCTTTCATTCAAAGATTGCAAAACACTTCAATAAACATTATTGGTTTAATTTCTGTGAGCTAAATATCCCGATTTTATAGGAGGGGAAACTGAGAGAGAAAACAAGCATCTTCCCTCAATGAAAAGAAACTGTGGCTCACTCCTTCTAAGGAACATTTAAATTCCCTTACATAGATAATTCTTGTGGAAGGGATGATTTTGCCCATTTTTCCCCAGCTACTATAAATAAAATATGATACACAATACACCTATTTTTTAAAATACCTGCAGAATATTAGTCTCGGACAAAGTAATGTACTTTCTCTTTATATGGGATTATGAGAGGCTTATTTCCTTCCCTTCCTCCCCACCCCCTTATTCTTTTTCTTGGGCTGGAAGATTTATGATTTTAATTTTCAAATCAGAACGTTTTGCAAAATAAGCTAAAACCTCAAGATGGCCAGCCAAAGCTTCTATGGAATGTTTCCTCAATGCCTCCTCAGCCAGTAACTGAGTTTACTTTGGCAATTATTGAAGTGAAGAATTATAAAATATTTCTAACTTACAATTCACATTTTAACATGAAAATACCACTTAGAAAGTAGTTGAACAATCTTAGGCATCCAACGTCATGACAAAACGTCTCATGTTTAAATATTCTCCATCTGAAACTCTCAGTACACATCAGTATTTAATATAAAAAGTGAAAGGGGTATGAATTACAATTTTCTGCTCCCTATTTTCTACATGTTATGGCTAAGGAGTAAATTATCTGTGTGATGCAAGTGGTATTAAGAATAACCATAATATTTTGTCCTCATTTAGCACCTTCATTCCAAAAATATTAAAGTGTTTTAGTATCATGATCCCCACTGACTAACAGAGAAACTGGGGCACAGAGAGTGGATTCCCCAAGGACACACAGCGAGTAGCACTGTAACAAACTGCAGCTGCACTTCCTGACTCCTGGTCCCCTCTTCTAACCCAGAGTGAAACTGTCTTACTAAACAAAATTCCCATTAAATTAAGATATTGTATGCATAAGTTCCTACATACAGCAATGCACATTTACTCTTATTTTCCTTGTATCCTAGCTAAGAGAGAAACATTAAAAGAAAGTGACCAAAATAGGAATGTACAGACACCATGAACAAAGGCAAGGATTTTTAAAGATGCCTAAGGGATTTAGGTGCCCAAATCCAACTGAAATTCAATAGGGTGCCTAACTCTCTCTGATTCCATTGAGAATCCCAGTCAAGACATCTATGATATCAGAAACAAGAGAAAAAATCCAGTTTGAAAAGGGACAGATTGAAAAACTAACAAAAAATTAAAATGTAATACTCTTAACACTCAATCCACTCTCAAGAAGAAATTTACTCACAGAACTAAATTGTTTGTAAGGTATTCCATTCCAGGGAACACATTTCCTTTAAATCATATACTGATACCAATAACAGGTTGGGAAAGCAGCCCTGCTATATTAAAGATGTTTGAGCAGGTCCTCTAGCACAATAACCTTTAAATTTCAGGAATAGTTTACTACATGATGGAGGCAATCCCATGGTTACATCCATAAAACCTCCTTACACGCCCCATATTCCCTTGCACCTTCTAGCATCTAGTTCTTTCTTGCTATTCTATTCTATCAATATGCTTCTATGCCCCCCTTCACTGCAATATCTGAGCACCTCAAAATCAATCATTAATGGATTTTTATGCTCACAACACCCCTGTGAAGTTGGGAAGTATTATTATCCCCAGTTTATAGGTTGGAAACTGAGGTAATGATAGCCGAACTCTGGAACCCTCCCATTCCATAGGGCCCTAAAGCCTGAGCTTCAGCCTGAGCCCAAACGTCAACATGACAGTTAAACAGCTCCTTAGCCCGAGCCCTATGACCTCAAGTCAGCTGACATGGGTTTTTAATTGCAATGTAGACATTCCTTCTGTTAACTGACTGCACATGTGTAATATATTAGAAATATTCAAAACCTCCTAACCCAGCCAAATGAAAACATTTTTTTCCAGCATAACCAAAGGCACTTCCTCTTGTGACAGCTATTTTTCCTCTAAAATGTCAACATTCTTCCATCATAGCCTGATGAAAAGCAGCTGATAACTCCTAGTTCTTGTAGAAGATAACTAGTTCTGCACAAGAACTGTTATTAACAGCTATATATTTGTGAAAGAAAAATATAGGCAAATGTCAATGTGGCACTGCTAACTTGGGTGAATAGCTTATGACCTTTGTTTGACCCCAGTTATTGCAGACAGTATTAGTGAAAGAAGCAATCATAAATTAAATGACATTTAAGGCTTGAGCAATAATTCAAAAGCAGCTTTAGCCCTTTTCCAGCAAATGCTATAGAGGGCAGATTTCATAACTTCATTTACCGATTCTAAAAAAAGTCTATCATATTTACCGTTCTAGTCTCTTGAGAATAGAATCATATTTCATATTCCGATAAGCCAAAATGAATGGAATCCATTCTCTTTTAGATGATTTTTCCCTCTGGCATGTTATTTATGTTTATATTGTCCCAACTGCACACCTGGAACTGCATACTTAATTTTATAAAAGTCTATTAATAAATAATTGTTTTAGTCAAAGCTTTTGAAAAGGCACTGAAAAGTGAGCAGGCAGTTAGAAAATGGCTCTCAAGAACAATTATTGTATAGGGCTCAATCCTGCAGTCCGTGGGACAGATCCTCTGCCAGTGCATATCTGCGTATGTCTATCAAAGTCAATAGAGTTATACCAATTTACACAAGCTCAGGACATGACACTTTCAATTCTGTGGGAGTTTTGTCCAAGCAGAGGGTGCAAGAATAGGCCTATACTCCAAATATATCCTCACCAAAGAACTAATAGCAGCGATCTTGAAATCTCCTCTACAAAAACTGAACACACTGAAGTAAGTGAAATATAGTATAATGCAGCAGATGCCAGGAAAAAACAGGTACAATATCTTTCTCCTATTCTCTCTTCACCCTACCATATAAATCATACAGACATGACTCATGCACAAGAAGGAAAGTTCAAGCTCTTTAAAACAAGAAATATACGAATAGAAAAATTGTAATCAGAAGTAGATTATGAGAGCATGACAAAAATCCTAATGATCTTCACCTACCTCTTCCGGAACAAGGTAAATTAGAACTTCCTTGGCATTTCTTAGAGCTGTCCTCAGCTGACAATGGACAAGAACGTGGATGTTCACACTTCTTTCCAGTCCATCCTTTTTTACAATCACATCTTCCACAGTTACACTGTCCATGACCTTTACAATGAATAGAATTAAAGTCTAAGTCAGTCTCAATCGGGGCAATAGATTAATTAAAGTCTAATGACAATAAACACAGTCTCTAATTTCTAAAACTCCATTTTTACTAAATAATTACCATGAGAAGAGGTTCCATATAATCATATCATTGCACCTAAAATCAATATTTCCAGTATGGTAATAATAATGGATGCCACACTGTTTGTGTTATCATATAGTTTCTAGACCACTGAATCATTTTTCTTTTCTTAGAAAATACTGTAGCATCTGATGTATAGTATAAATCTTCATATACAAGACTGTTAACCGAAGAGGTAAAGACATTCAAACTTATTTTCTCACAACAATGAAAACCCTTAGTAGCAAGGCAATCATAAGACAAATTTCACACTCACCACAAGGCCGCTCTCCATGCTTTATCTCACTTCCATCACAATACTCAGTCTTACCAGCACACAAATACCCTCTGTTCTGCACACACTTTCAGTTCAACACTACTATGACCCACAATGCACATATAAACACATTGTAAATCACACGGCAGTGCAAGACCCTTACTCCATCTACTGACAATTGCAATATTATATACCATGTCACATAGAAAAAGAATATAAAGTTTACGGCATACTCAACATTTCATCCTTTATCAAAACCACACATTTCTACAATATATTTAAATAATTATTTTCAAAAAGTAGATCTACTTTTCGGTATATTCTGCTTTAAAAAACAGATATGCAAATTATGTGATGCTGAATACAATTTGCCTTGGCCTACATTAACCACTCATTTGTGGTCAGTATCATGGGCTGTCTGAAGGACTGGAGGCAAAAGAGCAAGACTGAAGATCCAATTGAATCTCCTCTGCACATCCAGCAGAGAAAGTTCTACCTTGCTCTCTAGATTCTTCCATCAATCACTTAAAGGACCAGAAGCCTGGCAGAACAAAATATTCTAAGCATTGGGCGAAGAAAGCTTGAGCATCACAGTGAGAGGGTGTATAAACCCCATACTGGTCAGGCGGGGGTAACTAATCACTTTTGGCAGAAGAGGCCATGCCCTCTTGCCCCTGCTGTACATGCTCTCCATGAAAGGAACAGATAAAAAGCAACTGGTCAATTCAGTTGGGGTTGGCTGAAGAACAGGATGGATGGGAGCAGCCGGCTCCTGCTGAAGAAACTTCAGCCCTCCAGACTGCAGAAAACAGTAGTACAGGGAACCTCTACCCCCAGTTTCGGAGGCCAACAGAGACACCAAGCTGCTTCCTGTGGAGGACAAGCCCGCAGGAGATTCAAGGGTAGGAAGTGACCCAGGAATGTGTTGGGAGCTGAAACTTGAATTTTCAATAAGGAGATCACTGGCTTCGTAGGGCCCTGGGCCAGAACCTGGTAGAGTGGGGTAGGCCCAGGTTCCTTTACCCCCACCCTGCACTTGCCACTAGGTGTTACCACTGGGGATCATTGATAAAGACTGTTGGTTTGCTCTGCCCTGCCCCGAGGGCCAAAGCCACAGACTATTATTTTCAGCCCCAGCCAGGAGGCTAAGAACTCCAGACTGTTTGTTTGTTCTGCCATCCTCCCACCCCACTCCTGAGGGATTAGGCCAGAAGTAGTACTGCCCTGCGAGCCAGGCAGCATGGAGGATTATTTGCCATAAGACCCCATGTCCCGGCAAGAAGAGGTGACTCAATGGGCCATGTCTGATATGATGTCATGATTTGAAAAAGGGGCAACCCCCCATTACACACTGCACCCCCAAGACAATCAGCAAAATCTCTCTTCAGCAGCAGAGTGAAGTTTGAAACACGGCATAAATGCTTGTTTCATTAGACCAGCCCCCTGGCCAGCTCTGCTCCCAAGAACCTCAGCCTGTCACAACCCCCTGCTTTTAAGTCCAACCTACTCTTCTTTTGTCCACTGTCCCATCTGGTTTTCTTCTTGCAAACTATAAGCATGTATGTTTTATAGATCTAGTCTGACTGCTTTGAAATGTTTACACTTGCAAATACTATGTGTCTAAAATGTATGCACTTACTAGTTTACATGCAGCAAATTGGAGGAGGCAGGGGGCAAGGAGCTCCCTAGGCTGACAGAAAGGCCAGCAGACCAGCTGCCATCCTGCAGG
This sequence comes from Chelonoidis abingdonii, assembly GCF_003597395.2. Classification (NCBI taxonomy): domain Eukaryota; kingdom Metazoa; phylum Chordata; order Testudines; family Testudinidae; genus Chelonoidis; species Chelonoidis abingdonii. The sequence goes on from NC_133769.1 coordinate 269,796,131, forward strand.
TGCACAGGAGGTGATTTTTCTTTATGTTTGTTAATTGTTTTTCATTTAAAAATGCCAAAGGCCGCTCTTCTTTCCCTTGTTGTTTTTGTGCACCTGCTGGCAGGCTGAGCCTTGGCCATAAGCCCCTGTGGCCCAGATGTGCATCTCTGAAAGGCTAATTCACTTTATTGACTCTCTCCTGCTAACACAGCCGTGTATGCACTAACAAGACAGCGGCACATAGTCTATATGTGAATATGGATGTTTTCATATGGGACGGCTCATTTTGTTGTTGGTTTTTGCTTTCTATATCAGATGTTACCATGATTATCTTTAAAGGAGGACAGTCCTTTGACAATGAACATGTCTAAGAGAAGATCACGCAGTTAGATACCAAACAGCATTAAACTCTTTAAAAGAGGACATCCAGTTGGCAACATGAAATACTGTAAATTGCCAATCCCCCCCAGGCAATGTGAAATCTCTGAAGGGAGCTACCTTTCTGTGATGTTAAGCCTTAGCAGCAGGGCTCTCAATTCCCATGATATAAAGTCTTTGAAATGACTGTTGGCATTTCATTCAGTTACAGTAAAATTCATATCTGCAACAGGGTTTCTATGATTCCAGTCCACTAATCTGGACAGGAAAGGTTTCCTGCCGCTATCAATTAGGCAGGCAGAACAACATGAGAAACTTTTGAACCTGCTCAGCTCCCATTATTGTCTATCAGGTTTGCCATTTTGCCTGGATTTTCGCCAACCTAAGTAAACCCCCGTAGATTTTTTACCAAAACACTGAAAAAAATTTGTTAAGACCTAAAAAAGTAACAGTTTTGAAATGAAACATAGCACATATGCTTTGTGATTCACTTTGTAAGCACTGTTTTTCTGCAGACATAAAACAGTAAATATATTGTCAAAAATTAACAGCTTGAATTTTTTAAGTGCTTTCCCACATAATGGGTTTTGGCAATGACTTACACAGATGCAAAGTACCCTAGTTTGAACTGGGGTAAGTCACACTACTGAAAGTCAGTTTACACTAGTGCACTGTGTCTAAGCTAGGGGTTTGCACAGTTTGTGTAAACAAGGCCTTGAATATACACAAATGCAAAGCCTGTAACCTAGTTAGCCTCTTTTGTATTTACCTTTAGCTGCTGATACACTTTTACCACATTATTTGCTTTTTCTACAAGTGGAATATAACTACATTTCAATCAAATCAATCCCAGTGTGGTAAAACTCAATTGATGCTGATAGTAGTAAGTCCTAAAGATAGACAATATCCTGAATTCAATTGTCCTGTTTTCTGTTTGTGTTAAACACTTAGAGCTGATCAAAATTTCAACCAAAAAAGTGGAAAGAAAAAAAGTCATAAAACATTTTCACAGATACAGATCTTTTTTCCTCCTTTTCTGACCAGTTCTAGTCCCAACCTTCTTTTTCAAACATACTTGTGGTTAAGAAATCTGGATCTTCATATTTATCATTAGTAGAGAAGAAAGGACGTGAGGGTTATATTTCACCATCTCAGTTTCAGCCTCCTCTTACTGTTCTAGGCTCCTTTTGTGATCTTTTGATTTGGGATCAATCATGCTTGGGGGAGCGGGGCGGGAACGGGACTTTAAACTTTCCAGAAGCTATTTTTAAAAATGATTTTGTTCTTGTGTGGTTCCAATTTTTTTTCTTAATTAGATCAAGTCAGATTCCCACAGAATACTGCAGTATTAGTGTCAGACCATAATCTGTCAAGTCTCTTTGAAGCTGCCTTCAGTTGCTTTCGCAAGATGTGTGCTTCTGTAGAGTCCCTTGGTGCACAAAACACATGCAATGTTTTAGTCAAAGTCCTTCTCATGCTTAGTGCTAATTTCATTGTATTTATGGTAATTGGATAAAAATGAAGAGGTATCATCTTCCCCAGAGTTCCACCAAGTGTCACTGGGATGCTGGGGCATCAATCCTTTTTCAGTCAACAAATCATGAGGATGTTGGTAGCTGAGGAAGAATTTTTGAACCTCCAGAAATGGGGTAGGACTGTGTTAGTTGTTCTTTCTCAACAAGGATTCAAATAATGTGCTGAGCACCCATACAGCTGAAGTTCTAGATGACTGGTCCTGAGAAATGCTCTCATCTTTTCCCATTTTATTTTCTTATCTTAGCAAACAGCAAAGACCTTCTTGTTATAGCCAGCATTCTTGAATGGCATCTTGAGTATCCTGGACCCAATATTCTGAGGAGCAGCAAGGTACAGTTCAGAAGTAGACTCAACAGCATTTAATAGGAACACATATTTCTTGAACTGATACTAAAGTCACTACCATACTGCTTTTTATGCTCTACCAACTACCTTGTATTAATAACAAATTGGATTCTTTCAGTTTTTCCTTTATTTTCCCCCTCTGTCTCTTCATTTGCAGCATCTAGAAGTGACCCTGCATGTTTCAGTCTGTGTGGTAAAGTATATCCACAGTTAACAGCTTCAGTCATTCTTCAAATTGTTCATTTTGTGCTCTGTTGAACACAATGTACTTAGCATAACACAAATGGGTGCTTACAGTTGGGCTCCTTCATTCATATTTAGACAAGTTGGTCAAAAATATGTTTTGTGGAAAAAAATAAAGATGAAAGATTTTTCATTTCATTTAAATGTTTCACAAAATAGCATATTTTAATTTTAAAAAATCTACTTACTTCCAATAAAGTAATTAGAGTACGAGTCCTAATGTCTGCTGAGAAAAAATTACACTAAAGAAATAGAATAAGGATTGAGAGCAAGCCAACTGGACATTCCTTCTTCCAAAATTGAATTCAGACATCTGGTTTACATTTACATATACACCTTACCTGAACAGAAGTCATCAGAATATCTGTCATACACTGCCTTGCAATTTCTTTCATCACACTCACAGGTATCTCCATGAATATCTCCCCAGTCACCAGTTGGATCCACATCATGGCATGTGCATTCACCACATACACATGTGCCTAAGGAAAAAAGCAGAGTAGAAATGGGCCTACCATCTTCTTTTACATAGAGACTGTCTGGTTTGGCCAATGTACATGGCAGAGGGACATTGCTGGCAATGTACATTGGCCAAACTGGACAGTCTCTACGTAAAAGAATAAATGGACACAAATCAGACATCAAGAATTATAACATTCAAAAACCAGTTGGAGAACACTTCAATCTCCCTGGTCACTCGATTAACAGACCAAAATTCAGAATACAACAAAAAAAAACTCAAAAAACCAGACTTAACGAGAGACTGTGAATTGGAATAATTGCGAAAATGACACCATTAAATAGGCGGAATAAAGACTCGGGATGGATGGTTCTATCAAATAAAACATTCCCAGTTTATCCCCCCCTATTGTCTGCACACCTCTTGTCAACTGCTGCAAGACCATTTTATTTACCATCTATGAAGTAAAAAGGTTTTCTCTCCTGACTGTATCCAGCTCACCTAAACTGTCTCATCTGTTAGTGTGTAAACCATTGTTCATGTGCTCTGTGTATAATTGTGACAGATCCAAACCGATGGTACAGGGTCTGGTAGAGGGAATAAACTGTCACTGGATGAGATAGTCTCTGTCCAGAGTGACCAGAGCAGGGCGGCACTAGAGTAACTCAGAGAACATTAAGGCAGACGGCTTATTAGAAACCCTCACCCAATCAAGGCCAGCAATAAGGGTAACCCTGGTTTAAAAAAGGAGCTCACTAGTCAGGCGAGGAAGGAGCCAAGATAAGAAGTGCGTGAGGAGCTGGGAGCAAGAGATGCAAGAGCTGAAGATGAGAGGGTGTGCATGGCTGAAGGGACTAAGGAATACAAGCATTATAGACACCAGAGGAAGATCCTGTGGTGAGGATAAAGAAGGTGTTTGGAGGAGGCCATGGGGAAGTAGCCCAGGGAGTTGTAGCTGTCATGCAGCTGTTACAGGAGGCACTATAGACAGCTGCAATCCACAGGGCCCTGGGCTGGAACCCAGAGTAGAGGGCGGGCCCGGGTTCTCCCCAAACCTCCCAACTCCTCATCAGGCACAGGAGAAGTTGACCCAGACTGTGGGGAAGATCACTGAGGTGAGCAAATCTGCCAATAAGTGCAGGACCCACCAAGGTAGAGGAGGAACTTTGTTACAATATGTATATATCTTCCTATTGTATTTTCTACTGCATGCATCTGATGAAGTGGGCTGTAGCCCACAAAAGCTTATGCTCAAATAAATTTGTTAGTCTCTAAGGTGCCACAAATACTCCTGTTCTTATTAAGGATACAGACTAAGACGGCTGCTACTCTGAAACCTACATTCTTTCTGTATTTGAGCCAAGCTTTCAATTTCCCCATAATTAAGATGAGAGAATTTTCTAAATGCTCTCAGGATAATTAGGTGCTCACATTATAGCAGATTTTGTCCGTAGAGATATATTTAAGAAAGGTTTCTATGAGACTTGCACTTTTGCTCTTCTGTAATAGTTTTGGACTGCAGCCAAAGGAATAACATTCTCACTTTGAACTATTTGTCCCCTGAAGCCAAGTATAGCAGCTGTTGAATACAAATCTCATTTTTTTCATTATTTCTTCCCAAATTGGCAAAATTAAATGGAAATTATGGATGAAATTCAAGTGATTGGACTTTGTGCAAAAAACTACATGTAGTTAAAAAAAATCTATCTTCCAAGGCCATGAGCAGGCCCTCTTTGGTTGCTGATCCAGGTTCAGAGATGAAATAATGACCACCATTCTTTCATAGCCCATATTCAGGGATTTGGGAACCCAGGATGAGTTATCTGCCCATTACCCATACAGTGCAGCCTCATTGTAGAAGCAAGAGGTGAAAAGGGCTTCCCATTCTTGGGACAATTTCATCTTATAAATATATATTTTATATATACTTATTCACACACATTTGTCTATAATAGGAAAAATGTGTATGCATATACACAAACCTATTCATTCATGCACACATAAGTGTATGTTTATGTGTACACACATACACACAGATACCAAATTTTAAAGATTCATGTCCAGAAGTGAAAGGAGAGCAAAACCAAAAACTATTTCTAAAATTATGACCTTTGTCCTAGTGCAGAATAAATGCACATATAAAATATGCAATGACACACCTCTGTTGCTGCAGATTTTGCCATCTGGAGATGTGCATCTTTTCTTGATCTCCCATGGGGTGATGTCACACTGGAATTCACATTTATCTCCATGCCAACCAGCATCACAGTAACAGTTTCCACAGTAACACTTTCCATGGCCTTAACCCAAAGCAAATTTTATACAGTGAGAAATAGACAAGTTTTTAGAAGAGCATTAACAATCTAACCATTTTTTACTAATTTTCCTCTTCATCCTTGCAGTGTTATGATCACAACTAAAGCAGCTGACAGATTTTATTTTTGAATAAAATAAGATTTCTACAGAAGCAATTAATTATGTTGTATTGATATACCTCCATAAACCTATTTTACAAATGTTCTTAATTTGTAATACATAAATAAATAATAATAAAATTAAATTTAAACTTATTCTTTTTAAAGTCATTAAACTTAATTCTTGAGTATGGATGGATAAATTTAGTAGATCGTGAATTTAACAGAAAAAGTAAAGAGCAACTTTAAATACACTACTGTGGCTCAATCTCTCAATCATGAACTACAGCAGGGGTCGGCAACCTTTGGCACCCGGCTCGCTAGGGTAAGCACTCTGGCAGGCCAGGCCAGTTTGTTTACATGCCGCCTCTGCAGGTTCAGCCAATCGTGGCTCCCACTGGCCGCAGTTTGTTATCCCAGGCCAATGAGGGTGGCGGGAAGTGATGCGGGCCAAAGGATGTGCCGGCCCCCAATTCCCGCTGCCCCCATTGGCCTGGAAAGGCGAAACGAGGCCAGTGGGAGCCTCGATCGGTTGAACCTGTGGAAGTGGCAGGTAAACAAACCTGCCCGGCCAGTCAGGGGCCTTACCCTGGTGAGCCAAAGGTTGCTGACCCCTGAGATACAGGGTAATGTGCGATTGCAATTTCTAAACAACAGGAGTTGAGGGAGCTCAGCCCCTTGCAAGATTCACTCCATGGGGTTCTGTGCCAGTGGAGAGCTCGACCTGTGCTAAGCAGCTTGCAGGACTATGGCTTTTGTTTGTAACTATTTTAAACAGGGACATTATGGACATAGACAAATCAGCTCTTAAAAATTAAAAAGTAGCTGGGAGATCAATCCCTTTCATGAATCAAAACAAAGCTTTAACAAATCCATCTAATATCCCTCCCCCACCTTCAAAATCCTGAACAGGTTCTACCTCTGGTCATTTGGGGCTTAATCCTACAAGCTTGTAAGCCCTTTGACCCAATCCACCAAAGCACCTAACTTTCAGCAGGTGAATAGTGCAGTGACTTTAATGGGACTACCCAAGGGTTTGAAATTAAGCATGTGGGACTCTTCATGTGCTTAAAGTTAAGCACATAGTTAAGTGCTTTGGTGAGCAGAGCCAGGACTTGCAGGATCAAGTCCTTTCTCACTGTACTATGAGTGTCAGACTCAACAGCTCCAGCAATCTCTGCAAGAACTGGATCAGCTGCTGTCCTCAAATATCTCATGTTCATTTACTATCAACAGTGAAAATTTTGAATTGTGACATGTACATTTTACAGTGAAACATGACATTTCCACAGCTGTCAACCAATTAAGGAAAAGAAACAGTTCTGTATGACTTATGTAACTAACCAACCCAGAGCAAATTTTGCATTTCAAATATTCACAATGAATTGTTCATGAAAGCAGATCAAGGATTATTTCCAAACAAATTTGTGAATAATTTCTAAAGCTAAATACATTTGAGAACTTGGCAATGTTTTGCAGACACTTCACACTGGTAGAAAGGAAGCTACATTTGTGAACTAAGTTATAATTTTTTTGACCATCTCTATCTTTGACTATAGAGGGCTCATGGAACGATTCCACATCATCGGCTACAGTCTGCACCCTCTGCCAATCATCTTGTGACTGCGTGCCACTAGAGCACAGGTGAATAGGCAAGCGAGTATGGATGGCGCAATGCAAACCATCACCATTGAAAACAAGTCACATGTGTGTTCTGATTACAGGGCAAAGTTGTATTTACTGTTTTATGGCTGTTGAGGCACAGAAGCTGAGTTGTAAACAGCAGCAGACTTGGCAGGCATAATTTGTAATCCCTTTCTCAGCATCAAACTACCTACATACTTTATTTGGAAAGCATTACCATTTGCACAGCGGTCTTTTTAGCCACAACTATGCTCTCAAGACGTAAAACCATCGTCAACATCATCTTTGGTCACGAAGGATAACAACCACCTCTGACCTCTTCTTTTCTACCCTCACACTCATATATACCCAGAACTAGTATGAACTACATAATTTAATCTACAATTATCTTGGAGTGGATCTATGGTTCCTGACTGAAGACAATGCTGTTCTATGAGGGCACAAAAACAAATTGCAGGATCAGAGTTTAGTTAGCTATAATATGGTCCATGTTAAAAATCAAGCTGTATCTTTGCTGAAACTGAATATGAAATCCCTATGGCTAATCTGCCTGTGACACGGCATCTGCCCCACACTAGCCAATAAGGGTTAATAGAACCCTAGGAAGACTGCACAACAGACAGCCAATGGGAGAGGACCCTAGGGAGGCTTGCAGGAGACAGCCAATTGGAGAGGGCTATGAGGAGCAGCCAATCAGGGCCAAGCAGGACCACATAAGAAGAGCTGCGGGGCAGAGAAAATCAGTGTCTCCCTGGAGATCCGGAAGGGAGGAGGACTGGCTGCCTCACAGGCAGAGGTCAGCTAGCACCTTGGACAGAGCAGTGCTGGGCAGAATCAGGGGAGCGAGAGTGAGACTGACATGCTAGGGCCCTGAGACAAGGGCAGAGAAGGTGCTAGGGCTGTGGGGAAGTGGCCCAGGGAAGTAGACAGTGGGGCTGGAGGTGATGCAGCATGTGGCTGCCATGTACAGGGTCCCTGGGCCAGGACCCAGAGTAGTGGGTGGGCCCGGGTACCCCCCGCCCCCACTCACCATCGAGCAAAACCTAGAAGCAAGCCCAAAATCAATGCTATTAACACCAAAAACCAGAGGAAATGCCAGGAGTTTGTGCAGGCTTTTGAACTTAGCATGTGTGGGAAGTAATTACGAGAGAAGGTGGAGGAATTTTGGGAGAATTTAAGAACAACAATCCATGAAACAGCTTTAGCTACATTTAGGGGAAAGAGACCATCAAAAAAGAACTGGTTTGAAGAAAATGAAGTGGAACTATTAGCTCTCATCAATATTAAGAACACAGCCTCTCTGGAACACAACAAGAAGCTAACAGAGAGCACCAAAGTGAGACTTCGACATGCAAAAATCGAGATGCAGTAAACAAGCAGACACTGCGCAAATCATTACTGGATCAAGCTCTATGAAGAGATACAGACAGCCTCAGACACAGGAAACCTCAAAGTCATGTATGACGGCCTGAAGAAAGCTCTAGATCCACTGTCAACAAGGTTGCCCCTCTCAAATCACACAGCGGTGAAATCATTACAGATAAAAGCAAGCAGTTGTCTCATTGGGTTGAATGCTATTCAGAGCTATACGCACAAGAAAGAAACATCACCAGTGAATCACTGGACCAAATGCTAACTCTACAGGTCATGCCAGAGCTAGATGTGGAACCCACTGTAGAAGAGCTAAGCAAGGTCATTGATTTGCTATCAAGTGACAAGGCTCCTGGAAGAGATGGCATCCCAGTGGAAATCAACAACTACAGGGTTATCTTGCTACTAAGTGTAGCAGGAAAAGCTTTTGCAAAAGTCATCTTAGTGCACCTACAACAGCTGGCAAATTGTATCTACCCTGAATCACAGTGCGGATTCAGGGCTGGAAGATCAACTATAGACATGATATTTTCTCTGCATCAACTCCAAGAAAAGTGCAGGGAGCAAAACTGACTATTGTACATCACCTTTGTGGTCCTAACCAAAGCATTTGACACAGTCAGCAGAGCAGGTCTACTGGCAATACTAGAAAAGATAGGATGTCCACCAACCCTGTTCAGTCTTATACATTCATTCCACAACAATATGAGAGCAACTGTCCAGTTTGATGGGCCCACTTCAGACAGCTTTGAGATGAAAAATGGAGTGAAGCAAGGATGTGTTCTTGCCCCTACACTCTTTGGAATCTTCTTCTCAGTACTCTTGAACTGTGAGTTTAAGGACATGAAAAATGGAGTGCATCTCCACACAAGATCAGATGGGAAACTCTTCAACCTGTCCTGACTTAAGTCAAAAACCAAAGTAAAAAAGGTGCTAATCAGGGAACTTCTATTCACTGATGATGCTATCTCATAGCCCACAATGAAGATCTATTACAAGAACTCATGGACTGCCTTTCAAGTACCTGTCAGGCATTTGCCTTCACCATCAGCATTAAGAAAATGGTTGTATTAGGACAGGGGGTTCCACAAGGTCCTTCAATCACCTTAAATGCAAATCAGCTAGAAGTAGTCCAAAAGTTTGGCTGCTTAGGTTCTACAGTGACCACCAACCTCTCACTGGATGAAGAACTAAATGTTTGCACTGGAAAGACTGCCACTACCTGTAGCAGACTAACTAAAAGAGCGTGGAGCAACTCAAAGCTTACCATCAAGACCAAACTGCTAGTGTACCAAGCTTGCATCCTCAGCACTCATGTATGGTGGGGAAACATGGACAACTTATGCTCATCAGGAGAAAAGGTTTAACAGTTTTCATCTATGTTGTTTACACCACATACTCAACACCAATTGGCAAGATAAAGCCACCAGTCCAGAGGTTCTTCAAAGTTCTTCGACTGTGCTGGCTGGACCATCTGAGTAGGTTGGAAGAGGACGCATAGCCAAGGACATGCTACCTGGGGAGCTATCAGAGGGAACAAGAACAATAGTCCAAGCTTCGCTATAAAAATACATGCAAGCTAGATTTGAAGGAATTTGAAATTGATCCTGACCAGTGGGAAATCTTGGAAAGTGATCATAACAAGAGACACCATTGTCTCCATGAGGGTATCAAAGTCCATGACAGGAGCTAGCTCCTGCAGCTTGAGGAGAAAAGAGCCTGTAGGAAGCAAGCAGCTCCCAACAAAGATACATACATTTGCAATAACTGCCAAAGATCATGCAAATCTCAGCTTGATCTATTCAGTCACATGAGACATTGCAAATCATCTACATCATGGGCTGCAATTCTCACCATCTCTTGCAGATGAAAGGATGCCAACACGTGCCTGGTTTCTCTATTTGGGGTCCATCCTTGCAACTGCATATGCACATGCTTAGCTTTTAGCACATGAGGAGTAGCTCTATTGATACCCCCAGCACAACTATTCATGTGCTTAAAGTTAAGCTTATGCATAAGTTTGAAGGATAAGAGCCTTAGTTTGCAAGGTCTCCAAGAGAGTATTCCTGTCTTACTGTTTGCAATATCAACTTTAATTGGGTCTGATCCTGACTGAGGTGTCTGGATCCTGGTATAATATAACCAGTTTCCATAGTGATGAATTAGGAAGTCACAAACACGAAGGATGTGGTTCACTAGCACCTTTCTCTGGTAACTCTTGAATTCAACAGGCACATCAACATAAAATTGAAGTTTTACAGAGGTAAATCTAGTCCCTGGTTGGATTACGGCATCACTGAATGAAACAAGGGTAGGAAATAGGAAAAACTTTTATAATGAGACACTGCACTGATACACAGAAAAATGCAACAGGAGAGTTTGATGGGGTTTTGTAAAATGTCAAATGTTATCAAATGTAATAAAGTGTGGCATTTTCTCTTCACACTTGGTATGCAAAGTAAAATATATATTGAATCATTGACATATATCCCTCCCCAGCTTTTACTTTGGCCAATTATTTGATAAATTTGGCCAGCATTCCCAGGACAGGGCTTCTTTAGAGGGTCATATTACTATCATCATTTTAAAAAACAACTTATTCTGTATAACCAAAGTTCTTTTCTCTCCCAAGAGCAGCATGGAGAGTTAAACAAATAGAAATTATTTTGGTGTCTATACACACATGGGTAAATACAGATAGTAATACACATTTTCAGTATTACAGGGATGAATTGGGTCCCCTTGTGTTTGTGGGTGTGTGTTACTCCTTTCTAATCCCACTTGTCCCAATACTGTACTTTTCTGTTTTTAATGTATCCCCTGTCTCTCTTTCTTCCATCGTTGCACATATCCACTTCCATGTACCTCACTTGTTAGAAAATTAGCAGATTTGTGGTACTATGCACCCTGGCTCCTGTTTCTCTTAATAAAAGCAGACAGTGGCTCAGGGCTACTATGTTCCTCAGATTATTGTTCAGCCCACTTGCTCATCTGAAATTTCTACTCACTATTCACAGTAGATATTCATGCTATTTATCTCTTTGTCTCTCAATGCATGCATGCAATAAAGTCATTTTATAATTCCAATAAGTAAAAATCTGAAATTCTGTATTATTCTATTGCATGTCTCAACCAGCTTCGACTGATCTTCTTATTGTACTTATTTACTAATGCACTTACCTGTACAGATCTCGCCTGTTTCATCATCTATGCATTCTCGGTCATCACACTCACAAAATTTACCATAGATGAGTCCATTCCCTTCTGAATTCTCACACTTGCATCTGCCACATTGGCATACGCCTGTAAAAATTAAAAAAAACCACTCTTGTGATTATAGTTAATAGAAAAAATAGTTGTTGCTGTTTTAATTAAGCCAACAGTGGTTTTATATGCCTTATTGCTGAGCTCACTGGAAACTTAAGATAAACCAGGGGGTTAGGGGAGTCCATCTGAAGTGTAAATAGGTTTTTTTGAGTGCCCTACTCTACAAAGAATAAAGAACCATAACAAGAAGTATCATACTTCTCTAGAGCCAGGTAAAATTCACCTCCAGGGCTGCCTGTCAACAGCTACCCCAAAGGCATCATAAAATCCACAAACATGAATGCAACAGTAGAAGACATTCTCTTTCTCTCATGAAGGAAAAGGCTGAATTCTACACTGCCAATTTCTCAAGGATGGAATCTGACTTTGTCCAGCTCAATGGCCATATGGCAACAGATGAGCATGACAGGACAATTGAGATCCTAGAAATAACATTGGAAGCATCCCCTCAATACATTTAGAGAGTCCCACAACATCCTAATATCCCCTACACAATCATAATTTTGAGAATGTGGTCCCAATGCAGTGAGATGGGGAAAACCCCAAGAAATCAGTCTGAACTAATTTTGAGGGAGAACCACCTGCAGTAAGAACTCATGCTCAGATGTCAGGGAAGAGAACTCAACTTTATATAGTAATTATCACTTCAATACCTTTAATTTGCCAACTGACTAGCTAATTGCAGTGTAAATGTGAAACAATCAGTAAGTACTTTACCAATATATAATTAGAAATGGCTAATAGAACTGTAAGCTTTTTCTGCAAGGATGTACATTACAGGGATATTTGACATAATACTGGAGGATCAATCCTTCAGTCACTGATCTTAAACTTTTCTGCAACATTCCTTGGTTATGAGAGAAGATTCCTTGGCCTATTAATGTAGTTTTCATTAGGTTTGGCAAACTGATCAATTAACTGTTCAAATAATGTCAAATTATCAGTCAATTGATTGTCTATTATTTGACCATCGTCAAATATTGTAAAATATTGCAGCTAGAATACCCTGATGTAGGTGGCAGACTATCTTTTGATGGCATCATGGTGCCATTCTTTCATTTTTTAGATTTTAAGTTCATTGTTTTGCATTTTTCTGAGTTAAAATAACTCACTTAAGCAATTTAGGGTTTAAATAACAATACAAAACAAAAACTTGTGGAACTAGCATAACATCTGCTGATCATCATGCTGATGACTCTGCTCATATGTTAAATCCCTTCCCTTTCCCCTGCTGGTGCATTGAGACCACAGCTCATCATGCTGGACAATACAGTCTTATTCTCTCCCTGTACTCCCCTATCTGCCTGTCTACATCCATCTGTTGTCTCTTGTCTTAAAACTATAAGCTCGCTGAGGCAGACACTGACTTTTTGTTCCGTGTTTATACAATTCCTAGCATAATGGAGCCCTAGGCAGTACCAGAATGAACATAAAAAAAATCAGCAATTTGCATTCCAAAGTTATCTAGGAGTTTGCTTCAGCTGCGTTCATGCCTCTTGTGTATTCGCTTTCCACCAAAATTCAGTAGATGAGATAACTGGTATCCAAAGCAGCACATGTAAGCTAATAATAGATGATACTATTGCAGATATCAATTTTTAAATTCAGATATGTATTTACAGTAGAAACTAGACTGAGTGTCACACTCATTCAGACAGGGAATAGAAACATGCCATGTGATCTACATGCCCAAGCTAAACAACTCAAATTTAAAAACATTGACAAGAACTTGATTACAAAGAAGCTACAGATCCAGAATTATTTTGTTGAAGTTCATTAGCGAACAATGTTGGATAATGAATAACTTCAAGAAAACTCCAGCTTCTCAGCAGATGATTCACAAATCGAAAAGGAGAGAAAATGTATTCATTACAAGTTATTCAACCAGCTTTACGCACAACTGTGTGCATGCATTTATAGAAAATGGATTGGGCAGTTGGGCTCCTATCATCATGGTAGGCTTGTGTTTTTGAAAAGATTATATATATATATATATATATATATATATATATATATATATATATTTCTTTCTGCTTCAGATATAAACCCTAGAGTCTAAGAATAAAGCAATGAAGGTCAACTCCCTGAGTGAAAGACCTGGTGCCTAGCTGGGCAAGTACTTGCAATAAATACACGATGATATACTTGTTACTTCAGTGTCACACATATATCAGATACCTGTTCCAGGTTCTAGGCAATCCGACAAATATTTAAAAAAACATAGTCCAAACCCACACGACACCAATCATAGCCAGTAAACAAAAGACATTACAAAACTAAAACATTCCTGCCTCAAGTCCCACAGCCTACTCCAAATCGTTCCAATCTCAGCCACTTCAAAAGGCTGCTCAGCTAGTTGGGCTTCTCAGTCAATCTCAGAAATTAACAGACTCAGGCCATCTCCAGCGAAGAGATGGGGGAGAGTGAATTCAAAAGGGAAGAAGAGGTGCTGAGGGAGAAAGCTCTTCTAATCAGCTCTTCTAATCAGCATCCTCTCTTTTACCATGAGGGGGCTCCAGCTCATGCATTTTAGCTGATCACAACTGATGATGTCTCAACCCCCATTTAGGTTGAGAGTCAAACCCCCATTTAGGTCTTTATCAAAAACAGTATTTTAAACTCCACCCAGAAAGAAACAAGTAGGCAGTGTAGATCCCAGAACACCTCACAGAAGAATGCTCTGCTTAACATTTACACATATTTGTGTGTCTAATTTAAACGTGTGTATGTTATTTGTTTCCACAATTGGTTGAGCTGCCTTTGATAATCTGGGTCTATATGATGTTTAGCAAAGAGGGAGCTGTGTGGATGTAGCTTTATAGCTAAGTTGTGATCCTTCTCTTGTTCAAAGTGGTAAGTCAGTTACTTTGTTTATGTAGTTTCTCTCCTCTCTCTCTCTCTTTGACACATTGGATCATGGCTCATTTCTGGTTTAAGACTTGATAATGACTCTCTATTGTTCAACACTTCTCTTTGCCCATCAATATCTCAATATCTGACAAGCTGTAAGAGAGTGTTTCACTACTGCATTGAAGAAAATACCAAAACATGACAATATAAACTGATTATGTAGAACAAATCTAGGTCCAGTAACCAGATATCTTTACAAAGAGAATTTCCACAACTCTGGGTTTTACTGTCATATTTTAAGGTGCACCACTTGAAGAAAGGGGCAGAAACTAAAGGTTTTTGTATAAACAGAAAAGCAAAAGGAGAGAGAGCACAGCTCTGATTACAAGAAAACCTAGTCTTTAGCTCTCAGTCTTACCCTTAAGCAGCTGATTTGAGTCTTCAACAACCAGTCCTGCCTTAATTCCTCTCCTGCCTATAGTCAAGCAACAAGTATCATATCAAACATGGATTAGACTCAGCTAATTTCTAGTACTTTTGCAGTCTATGTTATCTCCAGCAAAGGAATGACAATGCTTAGTCATTAGTTTAATGCCAAAATGAGTAAAAGAACTATCCCATAAGTATAAAATTACATATGTGTATGGGCTTAAATGTAAATTAAAATACTTGCAATGTTGGGCAAAAGTGTGAACTTGGCAACTCCTCCCACTGCTAGATTCACATAGAGATTTGTGAAGGTTAATCAGCAGAATCTGATTTCAGTTCAAATTGCCTGCAAATGTCCACCAAAATTTTAAGGCTGTGCAGCTGGATCTTCAAGACAGTTCTATCTTCCCCTGTTTGTCTATGTGGTAATTCCCACTGAGGTCAGCACGAATCATAAAACTTAAACAAAGGATAAAAAGAGTTACAACAGCTCAGAATGTAGAAGGGTTTTGGCTGGAGGTTCCCTAACCAAAATTACATGGCAAATGTTTTGTGATAGTAAGTTTTAATGGTTAGTGTTAAAGCTTCCATTTAAATTTCCAGAAGGGAAGTTTGCAAATGCCTCCTTTGCATCTGACCAAAACAAAAATATCTAAGCCCCTCTCAGTGTAAATGTTGTTACCACATCCTTCTGAGGAGTAAAACATCTGGCCCAGCTGGAGTCTTCATCAATTTAAATAGTTATGAATAAGCCAGAATACTAAAGAAAGCATTTTGAGTACACTTTAGAGGTAATTTAAAAGTCATAAAAATATTTTCACATAAATCCTTATAAAAAGTTTAAACTAGCATTGCATATCATGTCTAGCAATCTGCATACTACAGTTTAGGCTACATTTTTTCCCCACTGATTTTTCTGGATGAAGAAGTCATTCGGAACAGCTGGAGTCCATGTCAATTTCAAAGGAAAGACTCAGCCTGCTGGCTTATTTTCATTGTATTGTCTGAATTCTATTACACACACACACACACACACACACACACACACACACACACACACGCTGACAAATAGAATTTCACAGAAGTTTAGTATGTCTCTATAAGTATACTAAGCCATCTTTACAAAAATATTTGTGAAGTTTTAATTAAACCATGTCAAATGTCATCATGATATATAAGGTAACACAGGAAGAACTATAACCATTAACAAAAATATCTTACCTGCATTAGAACAGATAATATCTTGAGAATTCTTACACATTTCATTGCTCTTCTTCCGTGTAAAGTTGCAAGTAGTTGGGTACTGACAAGCGTCACCATACCAGCCTTCATCACATTTGCATTTCCCACAGTCACACTTTCCACGGCCTAGGAATTTAAGGAAACAGTGTCAAAATCAGTTATCATTCTAACTCATCTTTTACAATATAGTTTTTTAAAAAGCTACTGTTGCATCAAAAACGTTTAAAGTTGACATCCTTAAAAAATCCTCTTTAAGTCACATTTGCACAATTATAAACATGACTGCTTTTTTAAAAGCTAGAAAAAGTTTAAATTAACTTTGAAGAGAGATTTTAAATGTATGTAACTTTAGTTTCAGAGTAAATTATTTTGATAGTCCTGAATCACTATTTTTAAAAAGGGATTACAGAATTAGACTACTACTATATAAACATTATTTATAGCCCGAAAACCTTTTTTTTTTTAGTATTTTAATTGCTAACCATTATTATCTCAATAAAATGATGGCAAGACAATGGGATATATATTTCATGAGTAGTATGAATATAATTGCTTGGTAGGTTAACACTGCAAGAGCTTCAAGGACCAAGCCAACTGCTTCTTCCATCAATAGATGGTATGGCGTATATCAGCAGAGATCTCTACACTACAGGTCTTTTGCAATATCTCGCAGGGCAAAGATATTCATGTGAGCTATGAGCAAAATGTGTCATTTCAACTATTTTTTCTTTATACAAAGTCCACTAGGTTTTTACAAATCCTTTAAATGTCTTAAAAGATTTCTGACTAGATCACTGTCTGCACTGTTCATTTATGCTGCAGTTGAACCACTGTATTCCAAATTAATCATTAAGCATAAATTACAGTCAGTTAATTTCCAGTTTCGTCTTTACACTTTTAGACTATGTATGATCTTGGATAAACCAATCTATCAAGAACAACATATGGCTTCAAACAGTTGCACACAAAGGGCATCTATTTAATTGGTAGGTCAGCATTCTAAATGGGTCACTTAATTTCTCAGCAATAAAATCTTACCACAGTTGATTTTAAATATGTCAATTTGTCTGCAGTTAGAAACAACAACATTAAAGTACAACACACCTTCTGCTAGTATAGTGGAATTTAAATAAGCTATTGTAAATATATTGTTTTCATGATGTAAAGCCAGTTTATTTGCTAATTAAATACATTTTGTATTTGCTGACTCCGGTGATCCAGAGACACAGTTCATCAATTAAAGGACATGTTAAAGAATATCATTATTCAGTTCTTTTAAAATAAATAAATAAAATAAAAAAGATTTGTTAAAAGACTTGTCTGATGACTTGTTCATATGATTTCTGTTTGCACATGAAAAGGGTGAATGACAGCAGAAAGAGAGTAGGGGGGGCACAATATTTATATAAAATTTTCCTGCTTCATTGGTGGTTAATGGCATAAACCTCACTGGAAAAGGAAGATAAACCCTAGTGCAGCCAAACCAAACCAAAATAAAACAAACAACTAAAAGCCATTTCCTTCTCTGTTTTAAAGAATACTCTGGATGGCGGCTAAGGCTTCTTACATCCCAGCTTCCCTGCTGATTTACTGGCTCAAATCTCATCTGGTAAAGAAAAGAGGCTCCAATAAAAAGGAGAAATACTTTTTTCGCTGTTGTTCCTTTAAGTAAACAATACTGCAACTCAGTGGCAACTACTGCATACTTTCCCTTACTTGGTCGGGCAGCATTACTCTCTCTCAGTCATCGGAGATAGGCACAAATCAAAATATATTAGTGCACAAAGGAGAAAACCTAAGAGTGTAACTGTACATGTATGTGTGTCTCTTTTAGAAAAACAAACATTTGAAAATATTTTGATAATCACTCTTAAAAGAAAAAAAAATCTGAGTGTGAAGTCCTTAAGTTAGCCTCTCTCTTTTTCTGTTTATTATGGGTCACTTTGCCAGTTTGTGATCTAGACCAGAATAAGAGAGGTAAGACTCTAAGAGTGTATTTGTAGATGCATGTTTCATTTATTGTACTTATTGTATTTGTTGAGCACTAACAGGACACAAAAATATAGTCCTCATTCCCAAGAGTTTAGTGTCTAAAAAAAAATACAGAATAGATTTGGTCTTTTGGTTAAGGCACCAAATTGGAATTCAGTAGATTGGGTTCATGTCCTGGTTCTGCACAGAGACCAAGTCACTTAGATCCTCCTGTTGTAAAAGTGGGGATTAATAATACTCCCATTTCTCATAAAGATGTTGGAAGGACAAATTCATTAATGTCTGTGAGATTCTCAGATACTACAGATGATCAGAGCCATGTAGACTAGAAAATAAAATAATAAGGAGTCATTAGGAAAGAGAGATAACAAGAACAAAAATATCACATAACGTCACCATATTAAATCCTGGGATTCATTCACCTTGAATACTGCATGCAGTTCTGCTCTTTACAGCTAAAAATATATATATTAAAATTGGAAAAAGTACATAGAAGGGCAACAAAAATGACTAGGGGTATGGTACAGCTTCCATATGGGGAGAGTATGGAAAAAATAGAGACAGTTCAGCTTAGAAAAGAGATGATTCAGGGGGATATGATAGAGGTCTATAAAATAATAACTGTTATGGAAAAAGTGAATAAGGAAGTGTTATTTACCCTTCACATAACATAAGAACTAGGGGTCACCTAATGAAATTAATAAGCAGCGGGTTTAAAACAAACATAAGAAAGTACTTCTTTACACAACACACAGTCAACCTGTGCAACTCATGCCATGGGATATTGTGAAGGGTAAAAGTATCCTTGGGTTAAAAAAAGGATTAAATTCAGGAAGGATAAGTCTATCAATGGTTATTAGCCAAGATGGTCAGGGAGGTAACCTGAGGATCTGTGTGCCCCTAAACCTCTGACTGCCAGCAGCTGGGACTGGACAATAGCAGACGGATCACTCAATAATTGCCCTGTTCTGTTCATTCTCTTGGAAGCATCAGGTATGGACCACTGTCAGAAGACAGGATACTGGGCTAGATAGATGATTGGTCTGACCCAGTTTGAGCATTCTTATGCAAGGAATTGTGCTTTCTTTTAAATCATTTTTTCATATATTTTTTCTGAGGCACTCTCTGTCAAGCATTGAGTTTAAAGCTGTGCTTGAGAAGTTGACCTTGCAGTGCACCAAGTTCTTAAATAAAGCCCTTGGTTCACTAAGCAACTACATTAGATATATTGCCTCTGGTGGAATTTCAATTTACATTTCTAGGAATAACCTGCAGTGACAAGGGGGAAAAAAAGTTATAGGCATAGTCTCCTGTTGGACATTTGAGATCCAGCTTATTCCAAGACAAATCATGTTCAAAAACAAACAAACAAACAAAAAAAACCAATTCCCCAAAAATCTCCCAGCCTTTCAGATGGAGGTAACTTTTTCTGATTTTTTTTTACTTCTAGGATTTCACTCACTTCTGATAATTAAAAACTTAGCCATTATTTGTGATAACACAGTCTAGAGCAGGGGTGGCCAAACTGTGGCTCCGGAGCCACACTGGCTCTTCTGAAGTTAATATGCAGCTCCTTGTATAGGCACCGACTCCAGGGGGGAGCTACAGGCGCCAACTTTCCAATATGCTGAAGGGTGCTCACTGCTCAACCCGACTCTGCCACAGGCCCTGCCCCCACTCTACCTCTTCCCGCCCCCTCCTCTGAGCCTGCCATGCCCTTGCTCTTCCCCCTTCCCCTCCAGAGCCTCCTACAGACCACAAAACAGCTGATTGGAGGGGAAGGGGAGGCACTGGTGGGCAGAAGGCGCTGAGAGTGGGGCAGGAAGCAGATGGGGGGCTGCTGATTTATTACTGTGGCTCTTTGGCAATGTACATTGATAAATTCTGGCTCCTTCTCAGGCTCAGGTTAAGAGGCAAAAAAAATGGTCTAAAATTTTTTTCCAGCAAAAAAATTCAGATTCAGTAACTAATTCATATTGGTTTTGTCATGTTGGTGCAGTCAAAAAAAAACAAAGACAATTAAAAAAACCAAACCTTTTTGTTGCCACATGTTCAAAATGAAACATTTCAATTTTTCAATTCAAAATGACTTTTTCCAGTTTCCTATAATTTTATTAAAAAACAATCATGAGCATTTTAAAAATGTCAAAATCTAAACAAACCATTTTGCTTGACCTAAAGCAATTATTCTTCCTACTTTTTCAGAATTTCTAGCAAACAGGAGATCCATTATTCACATAGCTCTAGTCAACCAGGACTTTCCAAAGAACAGAAATGAATGCAGGGATTTTAGAAAAATGAACATTTGAAAATATTTTGATAATGGCTCTTAAGAATGAAAAAAATCTGAGTGTGAAATCCTTAAGTTAGCCACTCTCTTTTTATGGTTATTATGAGCCAGTTCGCCAGTCTGTGATCTAGACCAGAGTAAGAGGGGTAAGACATTTGGTGATGCCCCTGCAGCACCCAGGGAGGGAGTCTGAGTGCATGTTTACACTACAAAATAAAGTTGACTCTATGTAATTTGACCTTGAGCCTCTGAATTAAGTCAATTGTGCGTGACTACACCATGCTCATTGTTTCGGTGGAATGCATCCTCCCTAGTAGTGCCTGCATCAATGCACAAAGCAGTGCATTGTGGATAGCTATGTCGAAGTGCAACTTGCTGCAGTGTGTTTTGGGAAGTTTGTGCAATGCTTCATGGGACCAAAACATTGTCGCAGGGGAGAATGGGAACATTGCATCAGTATCCCATAATGCACTGTCCTCCCTCCCTCATATAAATAGCAAACAACCCAGTGGTTTTCGTGCCTTATTTTGAAACCACCACGCATACGCCATAACCCAAGAAGCATGGAGCCTGCTCAGTTGTGTACTCTTGCTGAAAGCATCTCAAACACCTCGTGCCTTCTCCTGCAGTATTTCCAGAGCTGATATAGGGACCGCCATGCGAAGTCCTGCAAGCAGCCCTACTGCAAGCCATTGAAAAGAACAATTCACAGTTGCTGCTGGCTGTCTCAGAGCACCTGCACACAGTTGAGCACTGTTTCTGGTCATGTGAAACAAGCTCTGACGAATGGGACTGCATCATTTTGCAGGTATGGGATGATGAGCAGTGGCAACAGAACTTCCGAATGCGTAAGGAAACTTTCCAGGGAGTTTGTGCAGAGCTTTCCCCTGACCTGCAGCTCAGCAACACAAAAATGAGACCCACTCTGACACTGGAGACGCAAGTGGCGATCGTTGTATGGAGGATTGCAATGCCAGACAGTTACCAGTCAGTGGGAATCACTTCAGGGTAGGTAAATCAGTGGTGTGTAACCTGCAGCCCGCAGGCTGTACAAGGCCCGTCAGGGTAATCTACCGATGGGCTGTGAGACAGTGTTTCATTGATCGTCCACCGACATGGCCGCCTGCAGCTCCCAGTGGCCGCAGTTCACCGTTCCCGGCTAATGGGAGCTGCGACAAGAGGCGTGGAGCACAGGGACATGCTGGAGGGAGGTTGTGAGCCAGGCGATGCTGACTGGCTGGTCAGCAGGGGCTGCAGAGGGACTCTACCCTCCTGCATCTGTTCCTGCAGCTCAACCAGACACCTCAACATGACTGAGTGGTCCCTCATAAGCTGAAGCATCTCATCCCGCGTGCCACGCTTTTGCTCCTGAGATGATTTCCTGATCTTCATGTCCATGTCTAATTTCTCAGACAGTGAAATCCTCCAGGCTCTGAGCTGTGTGTCAGCTGTCCCTGAGGCATTCATTATCTTGGTGAACATGTCCTCCTGCGTCCTCTTTCTCCTCCTTCTAATCAGTGAAGGTCTCCGTACAAGTGTTGATGACATGGCAAAGGACACATTTCCCAGGTTTAAGGCACGGAAAAGAACAAAGCAATCACTGTAAATGCATACAATGTTTCCAGAGCAAGGCTGTTTTTATGAAAAAAAAAATCAAAACTCCTTATTACGCTAGATGAAAGCCATAACAATCAGAATCCCTACCCATTCAATGATCCTGTTCCAGCCATAATGAATAGGCCCCCTGAGTCAGGGGTGCCTGCACTTTTCCTGAAGTTTGAGGCAGACTCAGATCGGGAGCATAGGTAGCTAGCTGAACAACCGCCTCTCCCCCTAGCAACATTGGATTTTGTTTAAGAACAGGGGGCAGGGAGCATTTTCACTCCCAAATTGCAGAATTTCACATGGGGGGCCTCCAAAAGGGTGGGAGAAAAACACAGGAAGCCCATTCCCAGTCCGGTATCAGCCAGTTGAACTACATACCAATCCACGCCGAGCACATTAAAGGCAGCATGGTTTGGCAATCTGGAATTTGGGGGTGGGTGTCTCTACATGCTCTATTGTCTGTTGTATAAGCACTTTTAATGAAAACTTCCCGTTTTCTCTAGGCAACCCTATGTGATATCAGTCTTCTGAGGGTAACAGAGGTGGAAAGGGAGGTGATGCTGCAAGATCTGGGTATAGACTTGGTCCTTATGCTGCTATGCTGTGTATTGCAATGATGCCAGCAGAATTAATTCAGGAGTTGCATGGGAAAGTGTCCTACCATGGTGGAAGAAACAAGACTGCCCTCCCCAGAAACCTTCGGCAAAGGATTGCAGAGTACCTCCATGAAAGTTTCCTAGAGATCTCCACAGAGGATTCCAGGACTATCCCAGTCCACATAAACAGTCTTTTCCTAGGCCACCCTCTGCATAGCTGAAGCAGCCTCTTGGAAGTAGAGACCCACAGCACCTTGTTTTTTCTTCACAGTAAACTTGCAATAAAACCAAATGTGTGTGCTCGCTAAAGTTTAACTGAAATTTGATTGGAACTTTATACTCACCAGAGGTGCCTTCTCTGGCATCACAGTCAGCCACAGAGCCCCAGGATTAAAAATATTTCCTGACTCTTGGGGAGAATGGATCCACCACCTGCCTGCCTCCCATTCTCCTCCTCCTCTTTCTCATCCACCATATTGTCCTCCTTGTTGTCCCTAGAGTCACACATCTGAGAGGTGTCCACATTGCTTTTGGGGGTACTGGTAGGGTCACTCCTGAGAACCGCATGCAGCTCATTGTAGAACCAGCATGTGTGGGGATCAGAACAAGAACGACTGTTTGCTTCCCTTGCCTTCTGGTACACTTTGCGAAGTTCTTCTATTTTCACACAGCACTGCTCTGTGTCCCTCGTGTAGCCCTTCTCCCTCATGACCCCACATGATCTTGGCATAGATGTCAGCATTTCTTCTGCTGGGTAGATGCCCTGCCTGCATAGACTCTTCTCCCTATACAACAATAAGATCCACCACCTCCTGTGCAGACTAGGCTGGAGTCTCCATGATCAGCTGTGCTGGTGTGCTCCCAATGCTAATCAAACAGGAAATGGGAAATAAAATGTTCCCAGGGCTTTAACAGGGGAGGTGCTGTTTGCTATGTACCTGGCTGCAGCACAGCGGAATTGAGAATGATCTCCAGAGTGGTCACAGATGAACATTATGGGACACCAGCGGGAGGCCAATTAAGTCAAATTATACAATGCTGCATCTGCACTACCTCACTGTTGACCCATGAAAATCGAATTAAGCGCTACACCTCTCGCAGAGGTGCAGTACAGAACTCAACATTAGAGGCAACTTAGGTCAGTGGAAAGGACCCAGTAGTGTAGACGAATACATTAACAGGTCAATTTAAGGTGGCTACCATCCATCTTACTCTGCAGTGTAGTCCAGGCCTGAGAGTCACAATCTCTTGCTGACCCAGGGGGGGCCTATGCTGCGACAGGTGATGTGCAGCTTTTGCCTTTTCTTTTCAGCCATGTTTTAGTGACTTAATTTTCTCCACTAAAGCTATATAAAATGTATTTTAACAGGCTAAAACACTAACAAAAGTGACATTATTAAATGGATCGGTTAAAAATGATTGAGAAGGTTGTCTTTTTATTACAGTAAATAATAATAATAATTATTATTATTATTATTAAACCAGGATGGTTTATTCTTGAAATATGGAGTCCTTTAATTTTAAGACACCTAAAATTAGGGGAGTTCAGACACTTGAAGCCAGCACAGAGTGATAGGGACTAGAAATTCATATCTTCAAACAGTTCAGTGGCATTCATCAAGTGACACAGCAGTCCCAGTGTCTAACAGATAGGCTATAATAACAACAATAAATAACCACCATTATAAATAGCTTTAATTGTTAACTCTATTAGCAGTATTAACAGAGACACTGAGTATTAAACAGGGATGGAAGCTGAATTACTTTCTTTCTGCTATACCGGGGTGGGGAAGCCTACAACCCGCTTCATTTCATCCGGCCCATATCAAGTCTCCATGCCATCGGCCAGAAACCCTGGGCCTCTATGCCCACCCATACCCAGCCAGAGCCTTCACCCCCTCCCACACCCCAATCCCCTTCCCCAGCCTGGAGCCCCCTTCCGCATCCTGAACCCCTCATTTCTGGCCCCACTCCAGAGCCTACGGGAAGCCCTGCACCTCCGCGTCCCCTCATGGGGCTGTATGTGGCCCACAACTGATTTTTTCTGTGGGGCAGTGGCCCCTGATGGAAAAAAGATTCCTCACCCCTGTGCTATACCATTCAATAAAGCTCCAAATGGAGAATCAGTCAGAACAAATCTAAAAATATGAAGATATGCCCTCAGAAAATAAATTAAAAAATCAGTACTGCCAATGTTATTTTGTTATCATATTTTAAATGGTTATGACAGTTAGATGACAGAAAAGTTAAATGATGATCATTTTTATATATAATATATTTCTACACACACTTTCATATGTACACACACATATATAACACACACATATAACTATATCATCTAAATATTTCTCACACGTGATATCTCTTTTATTCATCATATTGCTATAAGGAGTAAGTACTTTGCTAGTTTCTATATAAACGAGGGTCAGTGTGATTGATAGCAGCAATTTCAAAATCACCTAATCAGATACCACTATACAAAATTATTTCACTTGAAAAGATCATTGTTCTAGAAGAGGCAGCCCTTGTTACACATTAGCTGTTACCAAATAATATTATTTTGAGAAATTGCTTAAGGCTAACATCAACACTGCATCTTGTACGTAATGTATATTGCTCTTTTTAGGGGAAAACATCCAGTATTTGTTGTTTTATTATAGTAATAGCAGAAGGAAGACCTGGATCTCATAATATATTATAAATCAGTAGCTTTAGAAACAGTGACACACTAAAAAGTCAAATTACTGATTAAAAAAAAAAGTCAAAATGTTGCCCTCTGGAGGATATTTCTGACAAAAAAAATATTGTACTTGGTTTGGTAGAAACAAAACTTCATCATTGTAGGACAAAACTATCAGAATCTGCATAATATATTGTCTGTCTTAGTTTCCTTAAATGAGTGCAAATAAAGGAGGAATGGTTTTCACAACTGAGATTTTTATTATCCTCTTTTTATCCCAAAAGACTCAGACACATCTGTATGTAGAGACAGAACAGCACATAATGCATAATTTTATATTTAGCTTGGGAGTATTAAAAATATAGTTACCATGAACTGAAGGTTTGATTTCAGCTGCACAGACTGGATATTTTAAATTACAGCAAATTTATATATATTTTTAAATACATAAATAAATGTATTTTTTAAATATTTTTAAAACCAAAGTATTTGTCATCATCATAAATAAATTGGGAAGTCTGACACTGAAACGTATTTCCAACCAACCTACATGTCCTCCCAAATAAATTCATGTTACACCCTGCCCTAATAAGTTCTTCCCAAAAATCAGGGACCTTTTTGCAGGGCTACTCTTCAGCTTCTGCTCCAGACTGCGGTGGCAGGATGCTGGGAACATACCCACTCCCCATTCAGCAAAGGCAGGGAAACTGGGATCCTCATAGCCCTTCTCAGGCCTATAAGCGCGGTAGTGCTGTGGGGTCCTTCATTCTCCTCTCAGGTTTGCAGGAGTGATAGAGAGAATGACCATGAGCAACTTCCCCTCTCCTTCAGACCTGCAAGAGGAGTAGGTACTTCCCCACCCTTCCCAGGCCTGTTGGGGAAAGGAAGCTGGGCAGAGCCACAAGGATCTTCACCCCACCTCTCAGGCCTTGGGAGACAGGGGACTCAGATACTTGGCTCTAGTAAGGGTCTACATATAGATATGTGGGGAGTGAGTTAACAGGGCCATCTCATTTTACATTCATGGTCTTAGGCATAAGAAGGGTATGTGTGCAAGGGGCCATCTAATCATCACATTTCCAGTCTGATGGGTATATGTTTCTTCTCTATGCAAAATGTAGAGTCAGCCTGCAGAGAGAATGAGTCGAAAGTACAGAACGGAATTCCTGTTCCCAGCATGGAAGACATTTCTTTTGGCTTTGACTGAAGTGCATTCCTTCCTCTCTTTGGCACCCCAAGGCTCTGTATGGGATTGGTAGTCTGCTAACCAGACTGCTCCAGCTCTGCTCGGGGCTGGTGGGGAATTGGGACCAACAGCAATGGCAGGCTGGAGGCAGGAGTGAAAGGGAAGCAACTTTCTCATCAATTCCTTGTTTGCACCTGGCTTCTGCAAGCTTGAAAAAGTGCCTTAGAATCAGGAGTGTTAGGGCATGTCTGCACTGCAAATGGAGATAACAATTGCAGTGTAGATGCCTGGGCTCAGTCCAGAGCCCAGGCTTTGACGCCCGGCAAGTGGAGGTGGAGGGATATCTACATTGCAATTTTTATCCCCATAGTGCAAGCCCCATAAGCCCAAGTCAGTTGACCGGGGCTCTGAGACTCTCTGCCACATTTTCTCCCTTCAGTATAGACCTTGAGATATCAAAACAGAGTTTTCAAATGCTGAAGCATACACAGCTTGAGTTCTGCTATGGCTTTACGTGGCCACTTCCCTGACAGAGGGTTGAAGAAGTGCACCACACCAGCAATAGTGGCTGAACATACTCTGCCTGCCGTGCTTTGGCTGACCATGCTCAGGAGCAGCTCTTCCACTGCCTTATTGGAGGAACAAGATGCACTGCCAAGGGCCAGCCTAGAATTTCCAATCTGTGACTAGAGGAATAGGTCCATGGCATCACCCTCACGCCATACAGTCTTGCCCTACTGGGACATGTGATGTCATTGAGTACACAAACTCTCTGCACCTGGGGTTCAAGAAGCACAAGCACCATACAGTTGTCCAAATGCAGACAAAAGTTTCCCTGCACTTTCTCCCTATTTTTACCTGCATACCATGCAAGAGCAGCCAAAATCTGCCTTCCAAACACCAAGCACTACACTTTGCCAACTTTGCTTTCTACTGCCATAAGTGTAAAACATGAGAAACACAATGTGTGTGCACATGTGCAGACCCTGTCACACAGAACTTTACATAGGTTCCAGAATGGAAATTAGTAATGAAACTTTCATCTCCCAGTAACTAGTTTCGACTACTGAGGCTTGCCATCTCCTGATGGATTTCATAGCTTCCTAGAGTTTAAGGCCAGAAGGCACCAGTAGATTATAGATTCATAGATTCCAAGACCAGAAGGAACTATTGTGATCATCTAGTCTGATCTCCTGTACAACACAGGCCATAGAACTTCCCCAAAATAATTCCCAGAGCACATCTTTTAGAAAAACATCCAATCTTGATTTAAAAACTGCAAGTAATGGAGAATCCACCACAACATTTGGCAAATTGCTCCCATAGTTAATTATGCTCATGGTTATCACTGTGATATAATATGATCTAGTTTGATCTCCTGAATATCAAAGACCATTACATTTCACCCAGTTACCCCTACATTGAGCCCAATAACTTGAGTAAAACTAAGGCTAATACGATCAATTCACCTCTCACATCTTCTCTATGATAAGCTAAATAGGTTGAGCTCCTTAAGCCTCACATCATAAAGCTTCTTTTCCCTAGATCATCTTTCTGGCCCTCTTTTAAACTCCCACCAGTATTTCCAAATCCTTCTTGAAATGTGGACACCAGAACTGGCCACAGTAATCTTGTAGCAGTCTTACCAATGCTGTGTACAGAAATAAGATCACATCCCTACTTCTACTTGATCATCCCCATTTTATACATCCAAGGATAAGGTTAGTCCTTTTTGCTACAATATTCACTGAGAACTCATGTTGAGTTATCTACGATGATTAAGACTCAGATTTTGTCATGATTATTTTTGGTAAAAGACATGGATGGCCACAGGCAATAAACAAAAATTCATGGAAGCCGGGACCCGTCTGTGACTGTTGCTGCTGCAGCTCCATGGTTTCCCCTGCCACCGTGGTGGCTGGGAGCTGTGGGGTTCCCCCTCATGGCAGCTGAAAGCTACAGGAAGCCCCCCTCCACCCACAGTGCCTGAGAGCTGTAGGGTGACCATATTTCCCAAAGAAAAAACAGGACAACCCCAGCTGCTTGCCCAACACATCTCCCTTCCCTCATTGCGCGAGGCTGTCGCCCATTGCTGGAACCCTGAGGAAGGCTCCCTAAGGAGTCTGTCACCTGTCACTGGAACCTTGCAGGGGGACCTCTGTTGCTGGAATCCTGCCAGGGCTCCACTAGCTGCCTGCTCCAGAGTCCCACAGCCCTGGGGCTGAAGCAGAGAAAGTCAAGGAGGTCTCTGGAAGCCACGGATTCTGTGATTTCCATGACCTCTGTGACATAAATGTAGCCCTAATGAAGATCCCTAAATCCTTCTCTAAATTACTGCTTTCCAAGACACAGTCTCCTATCCTGTAGGTATCACCTGCATTCTTATTCCCAGGCGTTTTACCTTGCATTTGGCTATATCAAAATACCAAATTTAGTAGTTGCATTCCAGTCCTTTTTAGACAGGTGTCCACAACTCAAAACCCCCATCACAGTTGGCACTTCAACAGCAGATGCACCAAGGATTGGCTGGGCATGGAGGCTGCACTATGCTCTCACCTAGAAGTGGAAATTTTGAAGTGGGGTTGAGATATTCTGATGGGACAGAGTGCTGAAGCATACACAGAGACTGCCAAAGCTGAGCATTTTCAATAGACAAATATAGGCCTTCGCTATCCAGGGCTGTCAATCTGGATTGACATGATCAACAGAGTCACTTTAAAAAACATCAGGAAAAAATAAAGAACCAGGACTGAAGTGAGAGAGTATTGACACATGACTATTTTTGAAGTGAGAAAAAACATGTGGAATTTGGATTAGAAGGAGGACATTGAGAATGATCCAAAGGGGGAAAACTGATCGTTACAATTCATTTTGGACTTCAGAAAGGAATACATGTAGATAATGTTGTTATAGACCACACCATTTTTGATACAATCAGGTCTGAAAAGTCAAAAAGGCACCAGGCCGTACCTACATCTGATATTGTCTATTTTCCTTTTAACAAGAGATTTATTGAAGACAACTGCAATTTAAATGCTTTCTTAAGATGTATGGGACAAATTCTGCCCTACTACATCGCTATGTAACTCCACTGAGCATAACAGGTGTCCATCAGGACACAATGTGGCCCTACATTTGTTTATTTTGGGATATACAGCAGAAATAAATTTTATTAAGCTTTGCAGACTTTGTCAACTCTATGTAGTAGAGATATTGCCAGTATAAAAGACCTCAAATTGAAAAACTACTAAAAAAAATTAGTGGGGGTCTGTAAAGGCAGAATTTGTCCCCTAGTTTTTAAGAAAGTATATAAGTTGCAGTTGTCTGCAGTAAGCCTCTTGTTAAAAGAAAAATAGATGATGTTAGATATAGATAATGTATGGTTCCTTTTTTAGTTTTCACATGATTTTTTTCAAAATTTTTCTTATTTTCTCTATTGTGACTACACATATGTGACAACAAAGTTCTGGGCTCAGTGCAGCTCAAATTTGCTTATACAGTTAGCTGGTCTGTGGGTCTCCTAGGCTATGAATTCTCTGGGATTGCTACATATTCTTGCTACCCAATATTTCCACGTTGGAGCTAACCTTATAATGCTGAATCCCACTGCCGCCAAAAGCTAACTTCTCCTTACAGTGTAGTCACAGACTCCACATGACATGACACCTGACAATTCCTTTTACTGGAAGAATGTCTAGTGATTTTCAGTTCCTCTCCTATTGTCCTAACAATGTAACTACATAAAGAACCTGCAACCTTGACTCCTGTCAATATTCATGACGCATACATACAACAGAAAGACAAACACATTCCCCATCTGAGTCTTATACCCATCACCACTGTTGTTAGAGTTATAGTTGCACTTTCTGTTTTTGTTTGGATTTTGTAGCGTTGTGAATATGTTCAGTGGGTGAACATGCATTACATTTGACATTTCTGCTTGGATGTTAATTAAATGATGATCTAATTGTTCACTTCCTGGGGAGAAAGAGTCTGAAGTGTTTTTGGTAGTAATCTTAATATATAGGATTGCAAATGTAACTGTCTCACAACAGAGTTTTAGTTTATGGATTTCCCAGATTTTTTGGGGAAAAAAAGTTGGAGAAAATTATGTTATGACTACAGCTGGTTGAATGTTTTCTGACACAACATTTGTCCATCACAAAATTCAAATTTCTCAAAACTGAAGCATTCATGGGAACATGTTGATTTTGACGAAATTTCTTTTTGAAAGAAATCAAGATGAACCATGTCTTTAAGGAATGTAACATTTTGATTTTGAAACAATGTTTTGTTTTATAATTTATTTTGTATTTGATAAAATATGATATAAAAATGAAAAACAAAATGAATACAAATTCAAATTGAATATAATTTAAAATAAAGAAATTAAAATACATTCAAAATCTAAACAATTTTCTGATTGATCAGAAACAAAATACTAAATCAAAAAATCCATTTAACAAGAAATTTATTTTTCCCCCTTTTCATTCAGATTCTGAATAAAAACAAGTTTTGAAATTTTCTAAATTTCCCATGGAACATAAATTCCAAATTTTGATGAGTTCTAGTTATGACAGATGGAAGACACAAATATATGTGGATTAGTCACAGCCCTGTAAATGATCTGAGGCCTAGTGGCCTTTTAGAACTTTGAGCCCATTGCCACACAGTATTGCCCTTTCTCCTACTGCAGCTGCAGAAACAATACAACTGCAGCATACAAATGAACTAGAGAGGAATGCCAATGACTGGTTGAATTACTTCTGATATCACGATAACACTACTTCAGAATACCCTGGCCCTGAGTATAATCAAAATAATTAGAGATAATATTGTTAATAAATTTGCTTAATTACATCTTAGTTTCTTCAAATGTAGCCTATTCAGAAAGGATGAAAATTTTTGATTCTCTGGGAACTATGGTTCTTCAGATAGACAGTCTGTGAAGGAAACAGTAATTCCAAAAATCTTATTAAAGTACTTTTAAATTTTATCCCACAAATTATTTAAGCAGATTTACTTGTAAATCCTCAGAAAATCTTTACTCACCAATTATTATGTTCTGTAAATTTGGGGAAGATACTTTGAATTCTTTATTAAAAAAAAACCCCAAAGAGGTTTAATTACAAATCTCACTAACTATGCAGCCACTCTGGCATCCCCATAACAAGAAATAACAAATACAGGATTTGAAAACTAAATGGAAGAGAAGGAAAAATCTCTCTCTCATAAACACACTTTTTTTTTTCCTCCAGTACTTATACCTCAAAAGATATAAAATGTAATCAAATGTGAAAATACTGTCAATAAGTTACATTTCTGTTTTTTGTCCCTGGGACTTGAATTCAAATCTACTTCAAAGTGAAGTTACTAACCTGTAATAAAAATCAATTGGATATCCTGAATGACTAGGAATCCAGATAGCTACACTAAATTGATTCAACTCCAGTTTCTTACACTGGAGGTGGCACAAGTTGATACAATTTTAAATATGATTCATGCTGTTTAGACAGATGACATAAATATCTCAGGAAGACAGAGGTAAATTAGCTTTATCCATCAAAATAGTTTAGAGTCAAGGCTTGAGTTAATAATTCAATGGTTCTGTAAAAGATCTTTTACCTTATTAATGAATGATTTCTAATTTTTAAAGATTATTTTTAAACAGCTTGAAGTAGGAAGTTCTTTTAGCAGACGAGGCTACTTTTAAAATGTTTTTCTGGCAGGGGAGTATATTTTTTCTTGCTGCACAATGCACACATATTCTCACACAATAAAAATAAATTACACACTTAGGCTCAAATAATCCCTTTTCATCAAGCGATCTGTAGAAGGGGGAAAGGAAGGGGGCAACTTTACATTTGTCACTGTGTAGAGAACCTAATACTACTCCCTTATGAGGCAAAGAGATGAATAGCCTCAGAGGGCACAGACATGGGTAGTGGGTATCAAAGGCCAGGGCAGGCTAAGCCCCCCTTGACCCAGATTTGTCCATGTTCCACCCCGAAGCCCCCGCCTTTATCCTCCTGTACCTTGAAGCTGGTGGGGGCTCACTCAGCTTCAGCTGACCTGGGCCCACCAGCTAGACGGAGGTGGAGGGTAATAGGAGCCTATATAAGAAAAAGACCCCAAAATTGGTACTGTCCCTATAAAATCAGTACATCTGGTCACCCTACCACCAGTGGCCAGGGGTGGCCCGATGAGGCTCTGGTGCCAGCCTGATGCTTGGCCTGGTGCTGGGGCCAGTGCTGGGGGTACGAGCCAGCATGGCTGGAATGGGCAGACCAGCACTGCGGGGAGGCCGATACATCCCAGGAAAGCGGGATGGGACTCCTCCAGCTGCGGGGGGGGGGCTCAGGGCTCCAGCAGGTGCGGGGGCACTCTTTCTTCATGAGTGCAGGGTAAAAGCTGCAGATCAAAAAACTATACAACTCAGAGTAGTATTAATTTCCAAGCGGAGTTGCTCAATATTCTGCATGTCTGTAATGCTGCCTAAACTACTCCCTGACTCTATCCCACCATCTAGCCTGCCACAACACACATTCTCTACACCCCGCTATCACTTGGAGCTCTAAGGTACCTATTTATACAGATGTGTTGTTGAAGACTTACAAGGCTTAGGGAAGAATTCTGTGGCTGCTCTGCTTTCCTACTTCTGTGATTTTTTCACCCCCTTTGATATTCTTACTGCACCTTGATCCTCTTGATGCCAGGAGTTAAAGGGGAGATTAGTACCCTAAGCATTAAAAAGGCATCCATTTTTAAAAATATCTGTTTTTCCTAAAATACATAACAGTAATTTATATTCCCAAATCATAAGATGATCCTTAGGTTCATTTATACCATAGGAATATTTGGGGATACATAGTGATTTGGATAATACATCCACTCAGGGGATTAAAAGGTATAATATCCTCTTTGCGTCCCTATGTGGGCTACTCAGACTGTGAGTCCAGATATCCTGAAGTAAGCAGTTGCTGGGTGCCTTCTTTTCTCCCCCATCCCACTGCATTCCTTGGAACAGTTGGGTAAGGTGCATGGGGGAGAAAACCACCACCCAATATGCTGTCCAGAAAATAAATTCCTGATTTGCCCACTGCTCATTATCATAGATTCCAAGGCCAGAAAGGACCATTGTCACCATCTCATCTAATCTGTATACCACAGGCCATAAAACTTCCCCAAAATAATTCCTAGAGTATATCCTTTAGAAAAACATCCACTCTTGATTTTAAAATTGTCAGTGACAGAGAATCCAGTACAACCTTTAGTAAGTCGTTCCAATGGTTCATTATTCTCATTGTTAAAAATGAACACCTTATTTCCAGTCTGAATTTGTCTTCATCTTCCAGCCATCGGATTGTGTCATACCTTCCTCTGCTAGATTGAAGAGCCCATTATTAAATATTGGTTCCCCATGTAGGTACTTACAGACTGTAAGCAAGTCACTCCTTAAACTTCTCTTTGATAAGTTAAACAGATTGAGCTCCTTCAGTCTATCACGATACGGCATGTTTTCTAATCATTAATCGTTCTCCAGGCTCTTCTCTGAACCCACTCTGATTTATCAACATCTTTTTTGAATTGTGTGTATATGCCTCCAAGAATTGCATTTGCTTTTTTGGCACAGAGAGCTCATGTTTAGCTGAATACCCACCACAACCAAATCTTTTTCAGAGTCACTGCTTCCCAGGATAGAGTCCCCCATCCTGTAAGTATTGCCTCCATTATTTGTTCCTAGCTGTATACATTTACATTTAGCCACATTAAAATGCATATTGTTTGCTTGCGCTCAGCTTACCAACCAGCCCAATTCCAATATATCAGTGACTTTTTCTCTTTATTATTTACCACTCCCTCAATTTTTGTGTCATCTGCAAATTTTATTAGTGGTGGTTTTATGTTTTCTTCCAGATCATTGATAAACATGTTAATTAGTGTAGGGCCAAGAACTAATCTCTGCAGGATCACACTACATTCGTTTGACGATGATTCCCCATCTACAATTAAATTTTAAGAAATCAGTTAGCCAGCTCTTAATCTATTTAAAGTGTGTCAAATTTTATATCTTTCTAGTGTTTATCAACTTTATCAGCCAAACTAGTAATCTCATAAAAAATATCAAGTTAGTTTGAAAGGATCTATTTTCCATAACCCCATGCTAATTGGAATTAATTATATTACCCTCCTTTAATTCTTTATTAATCAAGTCCCAAATCAGCCACTCAGCCAGCTCTTAAAACTCTTGGATGCAAGTTATCTAGACCTACTGATTTTAAAATGTCTAACTTTAGTAGCTGCTATTTAACATCCTTATGAGATATTAGGGGAAGGGGAAGATGGTTATCATATGATATGGCTACATCATCCATTGTTTCCCAAATACAGAACAGAAATATTTATTAAACACTTCTACCTTTTCTACATTATCATTGAAAATTCCACCATTTTCATTTAATAACTGACCAATAGCATTATTAGGATTCTTTTTGGTCCTAATATACTTTAAAAACTCCTTCTTATTGTCTTTAACACAGCTGGTCATGGATTTCTCCTTGTGTCCCTAGCTCTCATTTTACCAGTATAAAATTGAATTGAAAACAGCAAGGCATTCAAGTACTGATGAACTCTTCTGAGCATCTCTAAATAGTGGACTATTAACTCACAGAGTAGACTTGTGGATTTATTTAATGTTACATACAAAAAAACCTGTGTTATAAAAATGTTATTTAGGTGGCAAAACAAAGCACTCAAAAGTTTTCAAATTCCAGATTTAGAATTGTCCACACAACCTTAATGCTGCCCTACTCTGCATTCAATCTGTGCAGTGAATGAGGCAGGCAAGGTCCTGGAAAAATATTATGTGATCATATGATTTAAGGCTTATCATAATGCATATGTACAAGGTAGCTGAATTCAGGTTTCCAAGGAAACTGTAAATCTGTCATTTCCTAACTTGTGAGTTTTTGCCTTTGCAACCCAAAGAACTTTGTTTTAACATAGATTTTTGTAAGTAATTTCCTAGAGGTTTTTTAAGTTGGTAGATTATTTTTCATGTGCAACTGTAACAGCCCTCCCCCCCTTAATCAGCAATATTTGAACCCTGAACCTTCAGCACTTGAGCACATGGAGCTACAGGGCTAGCAATATTAGCAGGATGTTATCCCCTGGAAGGTGGGGAAGGGAGATGGATCACTGGGGTCAGTTGATGGCATTGATTGGTATGGGGGTAGTCCAATCTGATTCTCAATCTGTCTTTCCTCTCCCGAGGAGCCAGGAGCAGCTCCTGATCCATGTGGTGCCCACTGAGTGGGGTGAACAGACCTCTGGGGCCATATGAAAGGTTCAGTAGGGGAGAGCAGTTTGACTCCCTCTCTCTCCTACACATTTAGTAGTTAGCAGATGTTTCCAGTACAGTGTCTGCTGCAGCTTTGGCAGTGCATGAAACCAGCACTTTGTACGTTCATGTTCTTTGTTATTATTTTGGCAGGCTGCCAAGAAAATATCCTGAGCAATGTAAGTGAGAGAAAGGAAATGACAATTTTAACTGTTTATATCTCAGCAAAGCTGGACAGAATTTCATGGGATGAAGAAAAAAACATTTCTGTTCGCCTGAAGGCATTTTCCTTGCTGAATATTAAAGGCTTGCTGCAAACAATGAAGGTGTAAGAACTTCTCAGAGAGAAGGTCCTCAAGTGGACTTCATAACAGAAAGTGTTAGGCAGCCTAAATATATTGGACTTTTCCCACTCTCTCTGTAACCAGTAAACTGTGTGATGTGGAAAAGGGCAACTAGGAATAGTTTTCTTGTAGCACAGGCATATGGGATGGAAGGGGAGCACAAGTACAGAGAATGGGAATAGTCAGAGCAATACATTTGCTATTCATAATGGTTGCCTGGTTGTGGCACATTTAAGTAGCTATGACTGGGATGCTAAAATCAACAATGGAGAAAGACAGCAATTAGGACATCTATAGGTGGCTAAAATGAAAGCTTTGTCAAAAAAAAAAAAAAAGCCAAATTTGGAAGCCAAGCATTGATAGCCAAATTGGATGGTTAGCCAATGAATGTAGTGTATCACATTTTGCAGAATACACCAGACAAGGTACCATACAACCCTTAGGAGTGCCCAAATATACCATAGCAGTGCATAATACAGAATGAATTTCATGGAACCTTTCCAGGTCCAAAATTACCTTATAATCAATGTCTAATCAAAATGGCTGGAGGTATTTTGTATGTCTTCTGTCATAAAAGTACCAGCACATAACCCTGAATTACTCTGCACTACATTTTCAAGAACTGGTATCCCAAAGCAGATCAGCAGTAACAGTCTACATATTACAGAATGAGATTTTCAGGAATTCATTAAGTGAAATGGAATCGTGCATGTAACCACAGCTTTCCACAGCCATCTTCAATGACTTGGCTGAACAGTTTGTTCAAATGTGAAAAACAGGATTACAATCTATAAAAAACTGAAAAGGACAATTTGAAAAGAAATTGGCCTACTTATTATTTTCATTCAGAAATGCTCCACACAACATCTGTTTAATTTATGTTTTGGGGGTGAATAAAACCTTCATTTTTGACATGTTTTCCAAAACCAAATCTTCTAGGATCTGTTTATAAGAAGCAAGTAAAACAAGCTGCCAGTAGACCACATTCCTGCTGCATATATTTAGGGATGATGGTACCACAGAGAACAAAACTGAGTCCAAAGTACTATTTATATCACACTTTTGTCCAGAGTTGCATGCAGCAAAGGTCAAAGATGACAAAATCTAGCACACACATTTATATCAGTTGTATGTGGCAGAGTCAATATCTAGCCAACTTGTTGCACAGAGAATCCTTTATTATAAGATCACCATCATCAACTGAGTTGCAACACAAACCTAGTGATTTATACTAATTCTTCATTGGATTGGGAAATAGAGAAAAAATAAATTACTGATATTCCAGAATGGCTACGGACTCCACAGTTCATCGGGGTCAAGAATTACATCTGAAGAATCAAGAAGAGGCCATCCAGGGACTTTTTCAAAGAAATGCTGTCCAATTAAGTATACCTACCTATCTTAAAGTGGGAAAATTGGTACCTAATTTTCAGCAAGAGCACTGCTTCACTCTTGCAACCAATGATATATGAGTAGTGCAGGTAATACTCAGGTTATGGTAACTAAAGCCCCAGAGTTATTAGTTATTACTATTTAAGAATTGGCCAGGAAAGAAGGCCTTTTGATAAACAAAGAACAGAGGATTAAGAGAATAAAAACCCAAGGCCTAATTACTAGATTCCTTCAATAGTGTGAATAAGTGTGTGACTCTGTCTCTGTCTGCCATGCTGTCTTCCCTCTCCCTCCATTCATGCTGCCTTGTAAAGTGTGAGGTTACATTAACAACGAGTTAACCCTTGAGGGCTCAGCCAATTGCTAGCTCATCATTTAGCAGTAAGGCATTCCCTGGGAAATATCCCACCCTCTGACTTCACCACTTCAACCAAGCTTCACACTCATCATCGCTGTGTACCAGTATTAAACTGTTTGTTTAAAACTTATGCTGCATGTGTGTGTGTTTGTGTGTGTATACATATATATATATATACACACACACACACACATATACATAATACTATATATATCTATAGTCTTTTGTCTGGTGAAAAAAATTTCCCTGGAACCTAACCCCCCCATTTACATTAATTCTTTTGGGGAAACTGGATTCGCTTAACATCATTTCACTTAAAGTCGCATTTTTCAGGAACATAACTACAACAAGGAGTTACTGTTAAGCGAGGAGTTACTGTACAGAGACTTTGCACTGTATAATAGATGATTAAAGCAAGTTTAAAGAGTGTCAAAGCATATGGAGAGACTTTGTATAAATTATGTGAACTTTAAACTGGACACTGCCGCAGCTGTCACAGCCTTGATTGGAAAACTTCTGCTTAAGCAAGCATATCTGCAAAGTGGGCTAAAGAATGCACTGTAAAGGAGCCCATGGAAAGCGATTTGCAGAGATAAGTTGCTGACCACAGCAAACCAGCTGCTATGCCAGGAATATCAAAGATGGTTGTACCAAAATTTATAGCCTCACGTGTCTTACAGAAGGTGTGCTGCACAAAGACACTGGAAAATTCCACTCCCAGTTGCAATATCTCAAAATGTGATGCCTCATTTGCTTATTGCACAGTGAGAAAGGACGACTCTCATTTTGGCTGGACATTTTGGACCTTCAGCAGAAGTATGGGTCACCATCTGATTGGTCTTCCCTAGCACTTACAAGAAGAGGAACCAAGTTGGACCATCCAGAAGAAATAGGTAAAACACCCTGTTCCTTCAGCACATCACTTCCCGAAACCCAAAGACTCCTGAAAGGGAGAAAACTGAGGTCCTGGGTCAGCCACCTGGAAGTGCTTCTGGTGACACCAAGTACCTGTCTCAGATAGGCACCTTTAACTGTTTCTTTCTATTTTCCAGCAATTCAGGTTACCTGATAGCACACTGAGAAAAGACTATAGTCATGTCTGTCCTTTGGTCCACCTGTGGTGCAGTGTCAACGCCTGCTGTGAATGACAACTGAGCTGAAAGCTCACACCTGAGCGAAGATCTGGTGATAAATAACACACAGACTTTCTCTGATGACAACCCAAAACAATCAATTGACCACTTCCTTAAACTGGAACCTAATTAGAAAGGAAGCGTACATGCTGATGTATGTGTTCCAAAGATTGTCACAGAGTTACTGTGTGTGTGTTTGTTTTGTAATAGGTTTTAAAGTAGCTTTAAAACTGAATAAGTCACGATTGTTAAACAAGACTGTAGAAAATAGTACAAGTGTCTGCCATAGTTAATGATTTCAGACTGCCTTTCAAGTTCTAGGTATATACAGATATAATAATGAGACCAAGTGTGCAAGCTTTTTGAACTTCACTCAGGCTATACTGTCTATCATAAAGGTACGAGTTTATTTTAGGTAATTCGGAGTGTTAGATCCTGGGACTAATATCATTCATTGGGAAATAGGTTACAAGGGTTGACCACTGTACCTCCATTGAGAAGGGGACCTTGATGAATTGGCATGTAATTTCTGTGATCCAGTTTTGGATTGTTTCTCCTCTGTTGTGTTAGCAACAGCAGAGTTGATAACCATTTGGCACAACTGAGGCCCTATTCTGAGGAACTCAGTCAAAACTAAACAAAGTCACCTCCATAAGATAGGAAATAACACTTATGCTCAATTACTAGTATGGTTGTGTGATTTGATTTTGAAAACGTGAATGATTACATCGGCCACATTTCTAGTTTGTGTTAGCCAAATCATAGTCCAATGCCATTTTTGCCTTCTTATATCATATACTATTAGTTGCTGTTGTTAAAGATACAAGAGTCAATAAAACTTTACAAAACTAAACTCAACTCTTGAGTCCTCGCTTTTAGTTAAGCAATCAAAATCAAAAGAACTCCAAGAAAGGTAGTATGGGCAATCAACTAAGCAGTTGCTCAATTCAGTTTTGTTTTATAGATTATCTTTTCTACAAAGTGCTCAGGTGTTTTTAGTACCTGCAGTTTTTTGTGACACTTTAGGTCTGTATAAAGACACCTGAGGTCTGTATACAGTAGCAATAGGCTTACAGCTGAAAAATGGGTACAAATGGGTAAATAAGGCCTTAGTGCGAAAAATCAGACTAGGCCACATCAATAGTGGTGTACCCAAACATTTCAAGGGAGATCTTGGATTGGAGATCCAATTCCAAAGGGGATAAGCCAATAGCATGTCCAAAACTACCCATTCTGTTTGGCAGTGCCTAGCAGTTTAGGAAAATAAGTTTCCCAACATTTATTTTGGCTATTCTTTTTACCCAACTGTGTGGCTAGATATTATGTTCAGTCTGTCCTTATAAGCCACTTTGAATGTTTAAATTTATCCTCCTGTTTGCTTTCAGTCTAATATTTTCTCTGCTTTTTCAGAAAATATAAATCTTTGTGAACTTTTAAACCACTCTAAGATTCTTTTAAATGATGTCATAAGGGTTTTTTGTTTGTTTTGTTTTAGTTTCTGGACAATTTTAGAGTTCAGCAACAGAAGACTGATATTTCTGTCTAAAAGCAAATAGTGTGTAAGAATGGCACAGGATGTACATTTCTTCATACATATAGTGCTGCCAAGCCATCTGCAATACTCCTCTTATTCTGGAAATCTTCTCAACGGAGGCTGCCAGTTTTTTCAAATGGGATGATGGCCTTGAGATGTGGCTATAATGACGTGAACTCCAAAAGTTGATTGTTTTAAATTTTTGGATGGTTTTAGCCACAAATGTCAAATATAGAAAGTGAAAATTTATTTCAAGTAAAGATGGTCTCAAGCTGCAAAATTCAGATCTAGATTTTGAACATAACTGAAGACTGGGGATGTTCAAAATCCAGTGATTTGGATCAGCTCATCTTTAATTTCAAAAGCAAGAGATGTACCTGTAATAACTAGAAAATCACCAGCGTGACCCTACCTCAGGATAACTTAGGATGTATTATTTAAAGAATAAACGGTGGAACTGAAAGGGTTACGGAGACAATACGAAATAGGCCATACTCTTTTTCAGGAGGACACATTTCAGAGACATCCAAACATTGCCACTTCATGATACAAACCTCCAATTTAGCCAGTGCTAAGGCAGGGTCCAATTTTTCCATTAATTAAATTATTAACTTTGCACATTGGGACATATTTTAATTGTTGACATCAACTATTTAATTGCATGTGTTTACCTACAGTGTAATCCATGTCTTTGTGACCTTTAGCCTGGACAACTGCAACTCACTATATTTAGAAATGTGTACACCATCCTTAAAAAGGCTGCCACTGGGCCAGAACACAGCAGCCTATAGGCCCTAAGGGATGCTCATCAATTCAAAGAATCCCAATATTCTGCTCACTACCCTGGCACCTCACAGAATCCAGAGTCAAATTCAAGGTCTCAGTTCTCATCTTTAAGTCCTTCCAATGTCATTAGACCAGACACCAAAGAAAACACTATTTTTTTCCCTGGACAGCTACTTTCCCAGGATCTATGGAACTGTCATACTAATGAAAGTGGCAAACAAAGCTTTACTAGCTGCTCACCTAAGACTGTGTAACTCTTACAGAGGAGGTGAGAATGGCCACTAAATCTGACTGCTTTCAGAAAAAAATTAAAATACTTCTTTCCCAGAATAAAAATAAAAAATATGAACACAGGAAGGAAAAGAAACTAGATGAAAAAAGAAGAAATGGGGACACAGAAGGCAAAAAAACTCTCCAGATGTTTACTGGAAAAGAAGAAAGAAACCAAATTAGATCTCAGGAGAGTCTTTACACTGTACATTGATAATTTATGGAAGGCATTAACATGCCACTGAGAGGAGCATGGTATAAAAATATTAGATTAGAGGACATATAGATAGAAACAGATAGACAAATCTGTAGTCCTGACAGAGTATGTACTGATGTCAGAAACACAAAATAAATAATACAGCTTAGAGAAGAACAAAGAAAAAACCCAACTCCACTAGAGAGATGAGAAAATAGCTAGCAGGTGGGAGCAAGTCTCAAACTGTGATGGTATGCATAGATTACCAGGCTTTAAAACAAAGAGTAATCAGCACACGCATTATATACATTTAAGATACCAGAGGTTGCAGTGCATGGCAAACCAACATTAACTCTATTTTTATTCCTTGGATTGAAAAAAAAAGAAAAAAGCACAAAAACCTTTTAAACTAGGAGAACATAATAGATGAAAGGGGACAGATTGTTTTATTTTCTCCTAAAACATCATGTTTCAGAATTGCAGCCTAAAAAGACGCTATCTAGGTGTGGGCGGTATAATTGAGCTAATCAGTCCCTTCATGTTGTTATTCTCCTTGAGGTACATTTAAGTGCAGAGCTAATAAGTAATGAATTATAGCAAAAATTTAATTCAAAAGGTTGAGCAACTGAATAACATTTTCAGTTACTGGCAATATACAAAGTACATCAAAGCTTTGAACTGACTGGTGTCTCTAGGTCTTTCTATTTTAGCTATATATATGGCCCACATTCCCACAGTATCTGAGCACTTCACAGTATATTTAGCCTCATAATACCCACGAGGTAGGTTAATACTATCATCCCCATTTTACAGATGGAAAACAGAGACAGAGAGGCTAAATGATTTGCCCAAAGTCACATAGGAAATCTATGGAGGAACAAGGGTTTAAACCCAGCTCTCTCGTATCTGAAGCTAATGCTCTAACCACTGGACAAGCCTTTCTCTCAGCTTGCATCATGGACTTCAAAAGTGTCAAGGACCTGACGTCAGCCCTGTATACGTTGCGAGGTAGCTACTATCTCTCTGCTACCCAGTGTATGGAAGTACAATAGTAAGGCCACTTATCCACCTCTCTCTGACATGTATTATCTAGAAGAGTATATAATGTTGGTGGTAGGCAGAGGCTTTTTGTGTATTATGAAAGTATCATTAGGAGTCCATCTTGACTAACTTTAGATCAAGTCTAGTCAGAGTAAAGAAGAAACTCAAGTGATTGTGGATACACGGGGCATCCTGCATTTCATTCCTTAGTACTAAATTCCATTTCTTCAGTGAGGGAAACTGAGGCACCAAAGTTTTGTCCAAGGTTATACAATAAACAGGCATCAGAGCTCTGAAAACAGAACTTAGGGCTGAGATCCCAGCCCCATTGAAGTTAATGGCAAAACTTCTGTTGACTTCAATAGGAAGGATTTCACCCAAAATGTGATAGTTCCCAAGCCTATGAAATTGAAGTCTCTCCACTACTCCTGAAATGGAGAAGTCAAGGGGAATAGAAGGCAAACCTCAACCAGAAAAATAGGAAGGAAGGCTGCTTTAGCCTAGATTTGTGGGGTGAAGAGCCATTACCAACAGATATTTCTTTTAGAATAGGGAGGTGTTTTCTCAGGTTTGCCAAGAGAAGAGAAGAAAAAAAAAGAGAATGGATTCTCCAGCTCACTATCACAAAAGCTTCAGCTATCAGAGACAATCAGTCAGTGAGAAAGGAAGAGCAAGAGACATCTCCCAGGGTTAATCATTTATGTAGTGTCCCTGAGTCTCACTTAAATCTGAGGCTCTTTGGTTGCTGGGGATTGCTCCTACTCACTTGAATTTGAGCTGAGGATGTTGACTATTTCAGAGATCACCATAGGGGTGCCCAGAGGATTCAGGGGGCCTGGGGTAAAGCAATTTTGGGGGCTCCTTCCATAAAAAAAAGTTGCAAT
Source organism: Chelonoidis abingdonii (assembly GCF_003597395.2). Classification (NCBI taxonomy): domain Eukaryota; kingdom Metazoa; phylum Chordata; order Testudines; family Testudinidae; genus Chelonoidis; species Chelonoidis abingdonii. The sequence continues at coordinate 269,839,976 of NC_133769.1, forward strand.
ACTATAGAATACTATTCTCTTGGAGGGCTGGGGCCTGGGGCAAATTGCCCCACTTGATCCCCCACCCCATCCCCCGGGCAGCCTTGGACCACCATGCAAAATAGTTGAGAATGGATGAATAAGAAGTATTACATAAAAAGGCAGAGAGATTTAATCAGACTGTGTTACTTGGACTTGGCACAACAGAAGCCCTTTTTTCAGTTTCCCCTCTTAGCCTTCTCTTAATTGTCAGACATTTGAAACATTCCTTTAAGCCAAAGCTCTAGCTAGACAATGACAGGGAAAGTTCTGGAAGCAAGAATAAGAGCAAGGCAGTATTACTATACACTTTCTGTGAGTCACTTAACAGGAACTTTGACATAACCTGTTTTGTACTCATATTTTATCAGGTCAACTGGCCACTCGTGCCTTTTCAAGCATGCCATAAGAACAAGCTCATGGCAAGTTAGAGAATTATGTTTATCAGTAAAGCTTTAAAGAAAAGACAAAAATGTAACTAAACGTTAATTTTGTACATTTAGTCAAGGATGAGAAGCATAGAATTGTTCACTGTTAAAACTGTACTTAGAGTCACATGCAAGATGCAAATAAAAATTCTATTTGCTGGTGGCAAAGACCTATTTCACAAAGCTTTTGAATCGACAACACAACACTGCTTTACCACTCTGTGAAAAATCAATTATCACAGAAATTAATAATGGCTGCTTATTATGGATATGTTACTTGTTCTAGGAAGTAGATCAATTTGAAAGATATATTAGAAAAGGTCAACAAATCTCTGTCAACATTGTGAAACTTATAAATATGGATAAGGATAACTCTGTCTTTGAAGACTTAGACCTGAAAATAAAAGTGAATGACAGAACAACACTTTAATTATTGTACAAATGTTCCTTTGACATAAAACATAAAATAAAATTAAAGTAACATAATTTTTCCTTAAGGATTTATCATCTATGATCAGCTTGTTCTGGCTGGGACCAGGATAGGAGAGGAAATAACCCAAATAATTCAAGGTTGCCTTTTGGGGCAAAGTGGAAACACCAACTGAACCAGACAAAAGAAGTGAGAGGATACAGCATTTGTGAGAAACGTAGAAGCAAGAGGGAAAGCAAGTTGAAGTATACAGACCAAGAAATAAAACTGGGCAAGATAAGAAGAGAAAAAAGGTAGGAGTGGGTGGATTGAAGGTATAAGGTGAACAGCAAAGGGAGCAGAAACAGAGCCACAGGAAGAGATTCAAAGCAAATAATGAAAGGAGAAACAAAGGGACAAAGCAAGAGAGAGAGACAGAGAGAATCAATAGTATTAAAAAAATAACTCCACCCTAACATGAAAGGAGATGAGAAAAAAATCTGTGGAAGAAAACTGAAAGAAATGGAGAAAATCCACCGTGCCAAAAGGAGTTGCATCTGTCAGTCATGGAAAGGAGGTGCTGCCACAGGAAGAGCAGAGGTAGGCTCTGCAGAGGAGATTCCCAAATGCAATGCCAAAGAATATAATTTCCCTGAGGAAAAGGGCTTTATGATGATAAGAATTAACAGATCAGTAGAAGAACTGTTTAATCTTCTTGCCATTATTTCAAATACATGTTCCCTGCAAAGTGGATGCCTGCATGAGCAATTAGTGAACACGCATTATCTAATTTATATTACAGTTGCGAATCAAAGCTGCAAAATGTACATATCTTGACTCTTTGGAAAATAACTACCATGTAAAAACCCAAGAGGGAAAACTGACTTAGCCCATGGTGAAATACAGCAACCTTTATTCTTTAATTGAATATGATTAATCAAATGTGCTGTCTGTTATAGGTACTATTCAAATTGTCTGTGTGAGGTGTGTTTAATAAAAAAAATGTTCATTTTAATGAGCTAATAGGGACACTGGCTTATTCCAGATTAGAGAGTTGATTTTTATACTATAGCTTATGAAGACTTAAAAAGCCAACATGCAGAGACAATATAAATTGTAATGCCTGCCTCTAACTATTTGTTGATTGCCCATCACCATGATATATTATTTCTCCATAATACATGTCAATTCACATATTTCATTCTAATAGTAGTGAATAGTACTTTAAATATCTTTCTTTTAAAAAAATACTATATTAGCATTATTAAATGCTAACCTGTTGGTTTGCATTTTAAGGAGCATTTCTAAAGGAAATTACCTTCTCCAATACTCTTTCCAATCCACACAAAATCTAGAGCCAGATCTCATTCCGTTTGGACACCTCCACATACTGTAGAACAAAAGTGAACACCGGATCTTTTCGCTAGAGAAAAGCCAAGTCCCACGTCCGTGAACCTCATCCCCAGTATTGTACGTTTGTAATCAAGGTTTTATTTTAGAAATGTCAGATTGCATGGATTGTTCAGCAGTGCCTTCGAGCTTCTTCAACTCCCACTTAAATAAAGGGGCATTAAGGAGATCTGTATCTCCCAGGATAAAGCCCTAATAGTTCTATGCACTAGCAAGCTGGCAGTCACATGGAAGCAGTGGGGTTTGGGGCTTTGCAGAAGGTGGTGGGGAGGGGTAGATGGAGGGTATTAGCCTACATTAATTATAGAAATATGTTTGAGACAACCTGTGTTCAAAGCATTTTAGCATTAATACTAGCTAGATTGCCAGACGTTTGTAGATGACCTTGAAGTGTTATGTCGGTGGGCACACTTTGCCTAGCAACAGTCTCCTGCATACACAATAGCAGTCCATAAATCCCTTCAAGCATGCAGAAAGAGCTGCACAGAATGTGTTTTGCCATAAGATTTCCAAGAACATAAACAATCTAAATGAAAGTAATGCTAGGGGTACATTATATATAATAGCCCTTGTTTTCTGTATCTGCATAGATGGAATGATGACTTAATTTTTTTAATGGTTGTGGATTTGGGAGGAGTGCATCACTCAAAGAAAAAAGCAGGTAGATTAAATATCAGCAAATCACCACATTTTAGGGAAAAGACCATTTCTGACATGAAAAATTAAGCCTCAAAAGCTGAAAATAAATTAGTTATCAACATATTCAGATGATCAGATGGGGAAAAAAGTAGGATTCCCCTCAGATATGGAATGTCAACATAGAAGAGATTAGTCTGGTAGGCAAGACAGAAAGGGAAGAAAAGTTGGAGGGATGACACTGCTTATCAAAAGTGTTCACAATGCTATAGATCTAAAAATTTGAGAGAGTGGCAGGGAAATTCTTTGAATGAGAGCATGAGGAATGAAATGCAAAACAGTAAGTTATCATACAGATTATCTGGCCCAAGAGAAGAGGAGTAAAAAATGAATGCACCATAGTATTCAAAGCTCTAGGGTTTTATACACACAGTTATTTTTATCTATCCAAGCATTTTTTGTTTAAAAAGTACACATCAACACAAGTTTCATCACACGAGTTTCCTCGGTTGTGTAGAAGACAACTTCATTTTTCATCCTTAACCAGAGAATTCATCCTGGATCTACTTCTGATAAGGAAAGAAAATGACTGAGAATCTTAGGACAATAGGGAAATGTGGAACCACAAGACACCTGAATTTGATATATACAGAATGGAACTGGAGAATTAAGAAGTACAAGGAAATTAGATTCTAGAATATTAGCTTTTATGGCTGTGAGGATAGTTTTTCTTGGAGGGCTTTGGCTTTCTTGGCCACAGAATGCTGTTCCTGGAAGACGAATTGGTAAGCAGAGATGGGGTTCACCTATCGAGGAAAGGGAAGAGCATGTTTGGATACAGAATGGCTAACCTACTGAGCAGGAAAAACTTGAAATGCTAATTACTAAACACAATATGACACAGCTGGCAACACAGAGACTTGGTGGGATAATACGCATGACTGGAATATTGGTATAGAAGAGTCCAGCTTACTCAGGAAGGGCAGGCAGGGAAAAAAGGGAGGAGGTGTTGCCTTATATATTAAAAATGTATACACATGGACTGAGGTTGAGATGGAAATATGAGATAAACTTGTTGAAAGTCTCTGGGTAAGGAAAAAAGGGGAAAAAAACATGGTAGGGGGGTCTACAACAGACCACATAATCAGGAGGAAGAGGTGGACGAGGCTTTTTAAAATAACTAACAAAATCATCCAAAGCACAGGACTTGGTGGTAATAAGGGACTTCAACTACCCAAACGTATGTTGGGGAAAATAACACAGCGGGGCACAGATTATCTAACAAGTTCTTGGAAGGTATTGGAGACTTTTTTTTTTATTTCAGAAGGTGAAGAATGCTATTAGGGGAGAGGCTGTTCTAGATTTGATTTTAACAAATAGGGAGGAACTGGTAAAGAATATGAAATTGGAAGGCAGCTTGGGTGAAAGTGATCATGAAATGATAGAGTTCATGATTCTAAGGAATGGTAGAAGGAAAAACAGCACAAAAAAGATAATGAATTTCAAGAAGGCAGACTTCAGCAAACTCAGGGAGTTGGTAGGTAAGATCTTAGGGGACGCAAGTCTAAGGGAAAAAAACAGTTAAGGAGAGTTGGCAGTTTTTCAAAGAGACATTATTAAAGGCACAAGAGCAAATTATCCCACTGTGTAGGAAAGATAGGAAGCATGGCAAGAGACAACCTTGGCTTAACCAGGAACTCTTCAATGATCTGAACCTCAAAAAAGAGTCCCACAAAAAGTGGAAACTAGGTAAATTACAAAGGATGAATATAAACAAATAACACAAGTACGTAGGGACAAAATTAGAAAGGCCAAAGCACAAAATGAGATTAAACTAGCTAGAGACAGAAAGAGTAATAAGAAAACATTCTATTAATATATTAGAAGCAAGAGGAAGACCCAGGAAAGGATAGGCCTTTTACTCAATGGGGGGTAGGGTGGGGAAACAATAACAGAAAAATGTGGAAATGGCAGAAGTGCCAAATGACTTTTTCATTTCAGTTTTCAACAAAAAGTTTAGTAGTGATTGGATGGCTAACACAGTAAATTCGAGTGAAAATGAGGTAGCATCAGAGGCTAAAATAGGGAAAGAACAAGTTAAAAATTACTTAGACAAGTTAGATGTCTTCAGGTCACCAGGGCCTGATGAAATACATCCTGCAATACCCAAGGAGTTGACTGAGCCATTAGTAATTATCTTTGAAAAGTCATGGAAGATGGGAGAGATTCCAGACTGGGAAAGGGCAAATATAGTGCACATCTGTAAAAAGGGAAATAAGGACAACCCTGGGAATTATAGACCAGTCCACTTAACTTCAGTACCCAAAAAGATAATGGAGAAAATAATTTGCAATTTGCAAACATCTAGAAGATAATAAAGTGATAAATAACAGCATGGATTTGTCAAGAACAAATAGTGGCAAACCAACTTAATAGCTTTCTCTGAAAGAGTAACAAGCCTTCTGGAGAGGGGGAAGCAGTAGATGTGGTATATCTTTACTTTATTAGGCTTTTGATACTGTCTCACAAGACCTTCTCATAAACAAACTAGGGAAATACAGTCTAGATCAGGGATCAGCAACCTTTGGCTCACGGCTCGCCAGGGTAAGCACCCTGGCGGGCCAGGCCAGTTTGTTTACCTGCCATGTCTGCAGGTTCAGCCAATCACAGCTCCCACTGGCTGTAGTTCGCCGCTCCAGGCTAACGGGAGCAGTGGAAAGCCATGGCCAGCACATCCCTCAGCCCACGCCGCTTCCCGTAGCCCCCATTGGCCTGGAATGGAGAAACTGCAGCCAGTGAGAGCCACAGTCGGCCAAACCTGCTGACATGGCAGGTAAACAAACCAGCCCAGCGCACCAGGGTGCTTATCCTGGTGGGCCACGTGCCAAAGGTTGCTGACCCTTGGGATAGGACAAGAAGCAATGGGCTTATATTGAAGCAAGGGAGGTTTAGGTTGGACATTAGGAAAAAGTTCCTAACTGTCAGGGTGGTTAAACGCTGGAATAAACTGCCCAGGGAGGCTTGTGGAATCTCCATCATTAGAGATTTTTAAAAGCAGGTTAGACAAACAGTCAGGGATTGTCTACTTAGTCCTACCATGAGTTCAGGGGACTGGACTAGATGCTTTCTTTCAGTCCCTTCCACCCCTATGATTCTATAGTTCTATGAAAGAAGAAATGCAATAAATAAAAAGCAATGGGAAAAATATTAAAATTCATCAGTGTGGGAAAGGTCTGTGGAATTCTAAGAGACACCATAATTAAGGTGAAATCCCTCTGGTAATGAAGAATGGAAAAATAAGTATTGGCCAATGTGGCTTCACAAGATGCTGCCAATAATCTGAAGAAGAAGAAAAAACAGTGATGGAAAATAAGGGTGGAGGCAACCAAACATTGATGTTCAGAGTCCACCAGGAGTTAAAACATAAGTCCAACAGAAAAAGCAAAATGAGTCAACACAAGCCAAAGGGCTTAATAAAGGCAGCTTTACAATGTGCTCCCCACAACTTGAAAGGAGTGGGGGGCATTGTCCTGCCAGGAGGAAGATAATATTCAACGGCTCCTTTAAGGGAATGGTGTTGGGGGAGAGAATGCAACAGAAGATCAGTCCAGAAATGCAGGCATAAAGGGTTATGAACCAAACTGGATATTAGTAAAGAACGGGCAAATTTTTACCCTTTACAAACAGACATAATTTTTTCATCTATATCTTCATGAACATGATTCTAACAGATCAATACAGCCCAACAGATTTTAAATAAATGTATTAAAATTTAACACATCTTGTAAAATGCTTAAGGTGAAATACTAGCCCCACCAAATGAAAAGGGAGCTTTACCAGTAATTGCAGTGGGGCCAGGAATTTACCGCCTAGAGATTTCCAGGTCAGCTATTGGATTTAGAATTCAGTCTTGCCAGAAAAGGTGCTTTATTTTCTAAATTTGGAAATTCCTAACACTGTTTGCATTAATGTAAATGCTGGAGATGGGGCTGATCAGGTTGTAAGATGTATTATATGAGTTTTCTATTTTAATCAATAAAGTCCAAAACATAAGTTTTCTATAGAATTTCTGCAGCTGGACATTTACATTAAAAGAAACAAAAGCATGATGGACACAGTTGTAAAATCTCCCACACTGAACTTTAATTAATATAATTATCGGCTTCTCATCCTCTCCATGGGTGTCTGGTGGAAAAGTATGTATAATATTTACTTTTTTAAAAAAGCTGAATGTTACACCTCACTCTGAACAACTCAAGAAAGCTACATGCTTTTCATTTTTGTTTTTCAGATGCTTCTTTTCAGACAATTCCTCTTTTGTACTGTTTAAATATCATTTTAAATTAAAATAGTTAATTTAGCACAAAGTAGACTTGCAGGAATGTAGAGAAATGTAGTTTGGGAAGGGTGCTGCTGTCATAAACAGATAGCTAAGGGTTAATGTTTCTTTTACCTGTAAAGGGTTAACAAAGGGAACCACACACCTGACCAGAGGACCAATCAGGAAACCGGATTTTTTAAAGCTCAGCAGTGGAATTTTGGGGTGTGTGCTTTATGTCTGTCTCTCTCCTAAGTTCTTGTGCCTCTCTCCGGCTATGGAGAGTGCATCTCTATCATCCAGGGTTTCTATTCTTCTGTTTCCAATTTGTAAGTAAGGTAGAAAAAAATTATAGGCTTTTACTTGTTGTTTTTTTTTGTGAATTTACATTGTGTGTTAGTTGCTGGATGTTTAAATTGTATTTCTTTTTGAATAAGGCTGTTATTCATATTGTTTCAGCATTGACCCTGTATATTGTTATCTTGATACAGAGAGCATTTTCATGTCTTTTCTTTCTTATTATATAAAGCTTTTCTTTTTAAACCTGTTGGATTTTCTTTCTAAGTGAGGCTCTAGGGGATGAATCTGTGCCAGGATTACGGTCTCTTCAGGAGAGAGGGAGGGTGAAAAAAAGGAGGGGGGAAGTAAATTGCCCCTCTTTTTGTAATTCAAGGAGTTTAAGTTTACAGAAATCTTTCCAGGGATAACCACGGAGGGGAAGGCCTGGCGGGAAGTAAGAGAAGACAAGGGGAGGGGTTAATTTCCCTTGTGGTAAGACTCAGGGCATCTGAGTCTTGGAGTCCCCCCAGGGAAGGTTTTGGGGAGACCAGAGTGAGCCAAACACTGGAAATTTTTGGCTGGTGGCAGCGCTATCAGATCCAAGCTGGTAATTAAGCTTAGAAGGTTCATGCTAGCTTCTCAGTTTATGAACGCTAAGGTTCAAATCTGAGTAGGGGCAGACTTAAGGCTATCACTAAAGCTAGAGTATGGAGTAGGGATTTTATTGATTGCTTCAACTTTCAAGGAAAGGTTACTTAAAAAAAATCATTGCCTAAGTATAGATGCATTGCAAAAAGCAGCAACAATAATACAATATAATAAATTTAAGAAACAGATGAATATAGTCGTCATCACTTGAAAAAGTCTTGCATTTTGGGAAATTGGTATTCCCCACCACATGTATCCAAAAGTCATGAGTCAGTCCCGAAAAACATAATGAGATTGCCTGAAAAATCATTACCACATTTGGGGTCCTTTTTATTTGCCTTCTGGTTTTTGAGCCTTTGGAATGCACATTTTTCAGCTTTTCTTGACAAACTTCCTTTTTTAAAAATGAAAGTTGCTATTCTCACATAGTCACATGATTATAGGAGCTGTGGCATTAAGAAAGACATCAAATATTGTGAGAGTCTCAAAAAATTGCAAGAGTTAGCAACATTGAAATATTTCTGGTTCCATAAGTATTCTCCATGTGAAGACATGGGGGACATGGATCAGCGTTCACAGCACACTCCCCATTAGTACCTGGACTATGCTGGGGAAGCTAATGATCCAACCAGCGGACCAAATTAGGTGATGAATAGTGGTCACGTGCCACCTAAGACACGTTGTGCATATGTTACAAAATATAGCAGTTATCATATAACCTGGAAGATACTTTGAAAGTGCTATCATTGTACAAGCAAATAATAAAATACAGATGCTCCCGTAAGCTTTTTTTTAAATTATTTTTGCACATAATTGTCAGGTATACATCCCCGACTCACACAAAATTCGACTTACATAAGGCATTCCAGAACGGAATGCTTGTGTAAGTTGGGGAGCCTCTGTATAAAGTTTAAGATATATTTACACAGTACTGTCCATCCATGGTCTTACATGCAGAGTAACTATGATTTTTCTCATCATATGAAGCAGTTCATTGATCAGTCCTGAATCAAGCATCTATCTTGCAATGAGATCTCCATGGACAGACCCCTGTATCCACCCAGAATCTGAATTCAATATCAGAGAAGTGCATACCATGTGAGCCATGTAGGATCAGGAATTAAATTTTGATTTCAACATGATTTCAACTAATGATATATAAGAGCTCATTATTAGTATTATCCTCTTTCACCTGGACCCATGATTGTTATCCAGTGAGGTCCATACACAGCAAGGCATAGAAGAAGAGTTCTGCAAGCTGGCAACTTTTCTCCTTTCTCTTGTCCTGCTGCCTACATTCTCTACAAAGCAGGAATCAACCAGGATCTCACTTGTTGTAGGTCTTGCAATTGGGCATACTGATTTCTAGAAGTCACCTGCATACTCGTTGGTCTTACTGGAGTTATAGACACCCTCAGTCTATTAGAAACGTTCAGTACCTAAGAACAGTTTAAGCAAATGTATGTGGAATCATCCCCAGATAACTCTCTTACATTCCCCTTTGTTGTGAAGTATTTGTGAATCCTTCATCATAAAACTCTTGCCCCTGGAGAAAAGTTGTCCAGATATAGATTCCCAGGAATATTACACAACAGATGTACACCAGAACTGAACACATCATTTCACACAGTCCTCCATGGATGTTTATGAATCACATAATTTCCTCTCATTTCATGCACCTGTGGTGTTTTATTCATCCTCTCAAACATAATTTTGATGCCCCCATCATTCACCAGATTAATCACTTTCACATTCAGGTGTGCAGGTGCTACAAACTGAATTACAACTATATGTTAATTGCTTTCAACTTCAAAAATCAGGGGCTACCAAACAGTTCTATTAGAAAATACAGGTGTCTCCAGGAAAATATAAAATGTAGGGTTCCAGTATTATACAAAGTCACAACCTCTATTGTCTGTCATGAAACTGCAATGTCTTGTGCAGTGACTTCTCTGAGTTCTCCTTGTGACTTCCTTTGGGCCACTGCTTCCTTCCTCCCTCCCTAGGAATTTCAAATGGATAATTCTGATATGGAAGCAGCAACACCAATGGACGTGCTTTTAATCAGCGCTTCAGAAAAGGATGCCAGACATCTGAGTTTATGAGACATATCTGGAGTGCAAAAAACAACCAATAAAAATGTGTCTAGTCCTAGGCATAGTTATGATCTAGGAGCAGTTCTTGGAAATATCTTTTTTTACTGGTACAGGCCTGGTACTGGGAAAAAATCCTCAAAGTGTAACTAATTTTAGAACAATTTTGACACACCTTGAAAGACTTATATGATGCAATACTATTCCAAGTAATTGCAGTTAAAATAGCAGCATGTCAAGGACAGGAGAGCTGTCAAAAGCACATGTACTTTTGACAAGTCTGCAGTGCTATATTTATAATATAAAACGCATTATGAACTTCATCCTTGTGTAAAATGTCCTTATTTATATTGTGATTACCAAATACCCAAATGAGACACAATAATTTCAATCCAGATGTCTTTTCAGCTACTTCATTGACAGCTGACTCAAATCCCGAGTGATTGTTAGATTGGGATGTATTTTGTCTCCACTTGGAATTACTCTGCCTCTATTTTAGTTTTTATAGCACATTAGCTCTGGATTCTTTAAGTGAGGTGCACGTTGGAATAGGTGTGGGGGGAGAGGGAAAGGGAACATATACTACTTACTATAATTTACAATCAACTTCTCTAATATTTTATATCTAAGGATCATTTGAAATCAAAATGAAAGCTGATTTTTTTAAATGAAATATAAGTTGTTTTAAATTGTGTAGTAAGGCAAATTAAGGAAACTAATAAATAAGGAAAACATAGAGCTGTGGTCACCAACCGGTCAATCACGATCAACTGGTTGATCCGAGAGACTCTCCCAGTTGATCGCGATCTCCGGCAGTATAGCAGGGCTGCCACTAAGACAGGCTTGCTCCCTGCCTGCCCCGGCCCCATGCCGTTCCCAGAAGCGGCTATTGTGACCCTGTGGGGTGGGGGGCAGGGGTCTCAGCGCACTGCTTCTGCCTGCAGGCACCACTCCTACAGCTCCCATTGTCTGAGAACAGGGAACTGTGACCAGTGGGAGCCGAGGGGGCAGTGCCAGCAGGAAGAGGCAGCATGCAGAGGTACATGCCCTCTCCCCCGGCCCAGGGGCTACAGGGGTGTGTTGGCCCCTTCCAGGAGCAGTGTGGGGCCGGGTCAGGCAGGAAGCCTGCCTTAGCCTTGCTGCACTGCCAACCAGGAGCTGCCCATGGTAATTGCTGCCCAGCAGGAGGCCTCACCCCAACCACCAGCCCTGAGCCCCCTCCCAGAGCCAGCACCGCGAATCCCCTCTTGCACCACAAGCCCCAGCACTGAGCCCCCTTCCAGAGCCAGTACCCCAAAACCCCTCCTGCACCCCAACCCCCTACCTCAGCCCTCACCCCCCTCTCAGAGCCAGTACCCCACACCCCCTTCTGCCCCTCTGCCCCAGCCCTGACTCAGTTCCCAGGGCCAGCACCCTGCATCCCAACACTTTGACCCAGCCCAGAGCCCCCTCATGCACCCAAACTCACTCCCAGAGCTAGCACCTCTCACCCCCTCTTGAACCCCAATCCCCTGTCCTGGGCTCAGCCCAGAGTCCCCTCCCATACTGCAAACCCCTCAGCCCCAGCCTAGAGCCCGCAACCCCTCCTGAACCCACTGAAGCCCCAGCCCAGTGAAAGTGAGTGAGGGTAGGGGAGAACAAGTAACGGAAAGAGGGGGGATGGAGTGAACAGGGCAGGGCTTCAGGGAAGGGACGGAGCCTCGGGGAAGGGGTGAGGTAAATCCTGGGTTGCCCTTACATTTAAAAAGTGATCTTGGGTGTAAAAAGGTTAGAGACCACTGATATAGAGTTAGTAATTTAAATTGTTAATGGTTGCAGAAAAGGTCTTATTTTCAAAGTGTTTCATAGTGAGTTGCATATATAAATCCCACAATTTAACAGAAATTAATTCTGTACTCAAAGCCCTGACATTACTTTTAAAACTTTAAACCACTACTGTTCTTCACTAGAATTCTAAAATAGCAGCCACATCAAAGCCTGAATCCAAATGTTTTGGTCTATCTGAAATCAGAACTCAAAATCTAGAGCTCCAGTAAGAAAATCCAATAGTCAATATCTTGATAATAGGCCAAGTCAAAACCTTACAGTTGAACACCCACAAACTGTGAAGTGCTAGATGTACAAATCTGGATCCACAGTTTGTGTTGGAACCCATTCTGAATCAAATTCAACCTCCAATAATTAATCACTTCCTGAAACTGATCATTTGAACTGTACCATCTGCCTTTGTGTTAGCCTTTGAGTTTCTGTTGAAACATTATTCATAATTATGTAGGAGCTGTTTTTCTCACTGTACTATGAGTAGGAACATAATGGCTGCCTCATCCCTTCTCCCCATCTATTTTCTTAGCCAGAATCTTCAATCTTCCTCTCTCGCTACTGCTGGCAAAGAGGGTCAGGACAGGACATTTCTGCTACACTATACAACTCACTTAGGGAGTTCTGAACAAGAACTACACACAGTAACCTTTCTAGATGCAAAACATCCAGGCAGAATTGGAAAGAACCTGATGTCTGCATCATCTTGAACTGAACTGAAGATAATGGACTTCCCACATAATCACTGAAGTGCAGCATTTAGCCACTAAACAACAAGAAACGCGGGTTATTAAAAGACTTGACCGAGGCAGTCCTAAAAAAACTAGGTTTTCCTTCCCTGAAGCATGATAAAAGTCACTGCCTTCACAGTTTCATATACAATGTCAATCTTCTCCCATAATCCAGAAAGATTTAGAAAAATGTACAATGCAACTGATGATATATCTTCATTATACACTTGTATTACATGAGTAGCTTGCCTTGGGTGAAATCTTGATCCCAGTTAAATCAATGGCAGAACTCCCAAGACTGCCCTTTAATTCTGCTTTGAACTTAACATTGTAAGGTGATAACAAACCAAAGAAACTGACAAATAGTTAACCATTAAAAATCTAGAATAAAATTGTAGTTACCATGAAAGTATGTTTTGGTGCAGTTGCAGTATCTGATGATAATCGTAGGATACATAGTGAAATTAAAATAAGTCAACTTAGAAATATATTTCAACATACTTTTTTTTTTTCATTTTCATGGTTTTTGGTCTCATATGTAATACATAAAGAGAATGTACAGCTGACAAACTAAGATCAATTAATATAAAACTGTACCTATTGGTTTTGGGTTTTTTATGTGAATTTAACCATTTATTTGTTTTCCTGAAGTATCATTGGTCATATGGTCCTAGAGACTTCCTTCTTTATGGTGACACCTCTGAGCACAGGCACTGACTTTTGTTTTTGCCAGTGGATGCTTTTGAAGAGGTGTGTGTGTTTGTGGGGGAGGGCACTCTGCCAGTTTTGTGGGAGGCTATTTTCAGCATATTTATACACTTCTTTCATATTCTGGTGTCTATCATTGCATGTGTCTATCATTGCATGTGTCTATCATTGGAATGTGTCTATCGTTGCAATCACATACAAGCTGTCTTTACTAACGTCCCAGTTTAAAGACATTATGTCTCACTGTAGCTTTCTGTATGAAACTCTCAGAAATCTTCTTTATATCTAGGTTCCCTGGTACTGTCTCGATGCACATTAAGGACAGCTATATTATTCAGTTGCCTCTATCCCATTGATGACTGCAGATAATTTGTAAGTCTTCTGAAGCTGGAGAATGAGTTCAGGTGATACAGGCACAGTGAGAAAGATCTCTTTCTTGAAGGGTAACAGCTAATTTAGTCACCATCATTTTGTATGTATAGTTAGGATTATATTCTACCCTGTGCATTACTTTGCATTTAACATTGAATTTCATCTGCCATTTTGTTGCCAAATCACACAGTTTTGTGAGAATCCTTTGTAACATTTTGCAGTCAGCTATGGACTTAATCTTGAGTAATTTTATATCATCTGCAAACTTTGCCACTTCACTGTTTACCCCTTCTCTTCATTCTGAAAATGGACCATTTATTCCTACCCTTTGTTTCCTGTCTTTTAACTAGAGTGCTTGGCAATGCTTTCAGGATCATCTAAGGATGCTTAACTTAATTTAATGACAAGCCTTTTGTTATCTTCATCACCCTGCCTCTGTCTATAAACAAACTCCCTGCCCCAGGGCAGAAGTTATTAGTAGCACAGAATTTATCACATTCCACACTCAAGCTCTGCCTCCTGGGTTCTAAACACCAACTAATTTTTTTTCTGTGGGTTTTTCAGCCCTGAAGCACCCACAGAGTCTGCGCCTATGCCTCTGAGAATGGTAAGGCATGCAGAGTTTCCATAGCTTGTGTCATGGTATAATTCCCCAATCTGAACCGTAGAGTCCAAAAAAATGGGGTACCAGCATGAATTCCTCTAAGCTTAATTACCAGCTTAGATCTGATAAGCTGCCACCAGTCAGGACTTGGAGTGCCGGATAAACTCTGGTCTCCCCAAAACCTACCCTGGGGACCCTAGACCCAAATTCCTTGAGACTCACAACAAAGGGGAATAACCATTTCCCTTCCCCCTCCTTCTTCCTCCCAGATCTTTCCCGCCCTGGGTCACCAGGAGATCACGTGATTCAAACTCCTTAAACACAACACAGAGAAATCAGTTTTTCTCCCCCTTCTCCCCACCCCAGGCTTTTCCTTCCTGGGTTATTCCCTGGAGAGATAGACAGTGATTCAAACTCCTGAATCTTAAAAACAGAGGGATTCCACCTCCACCCTCCCTCTTCCCTCACCCAGAAGCAATACAGATTCAAGCTCCGTGAATCTAAAACAAAGAGGAAATTTACCTTTCCCCCTCACCCTCCCTCTCTCTCCCACCAAAGTCCCTTGGTGAGTACGGCTCAATACCTTAGCATAACAAGGGGTAAAAATCAATTAGGTCTTAAAGAAAGTTTTTAATACAGATAGAAAGATAAACGAAATCGCTGTAATTCAAGATGGAATATTACAGGGCTTTCAGCTTATAGACACTAGAAAGAAAACCTCTCCAGAGAAATACAATTTAAATACTTCCAGCAATACACATTTGCAAATGAAGAAACATTAAAAGATAAAGCCACTTTATCCTGAACTTACTAGAATTAGAAAAGAAGAGATTTTTTAGAAAGATTGGAGGATCTGCTTACGTCTGGTCCCCTCAGACCCAGAGAGAACATGGACAGAGAACAAAGAAACACACACAAAAGCTTCCTCCCCAGATTTGAAAGTATCTGTCTCCTGTTGGTCCTCTGGTCAGGTATTCCGTTCACTGATTGTTAACCCTTTACGGTGAAGAGACATTAACCCTTAGCTATTTGTTTATGACAGCTTGAAACTCAGTGAATGATACAGTTTCCCCTATGTGAGGAGATGTGTGTGGTAATACTGAGAGGCCACAAGAGCCATGGCCAATCTAAGGATCCCTGGGGAAGTCACTCTTCCAAACCATAGGTTAAATCCTAGCAACACAGAAGTTGTCATAACAGATGGTTAAGGGTTAATGCTCTTTTACTGTAAAGGGTTAAGAAGCTCAGTGAACCTGGCTGACACCTGACCAGAGGACCAATAGGGGGACAAGATACTTTCAAATCTTGGTGGAACGAAGTCTTGGTTTGTGTTGTTTTTTTTGTTTGTTGTTCGCTCTTGGAGCTGAGAGGGACCAGACGTACACCCAGACTTTCCCATCTTCTGAATCAGTCTTTCATGTTTCAAATTGTAAGTATAGCCAGGCAAGGCGGATTAGTCTTGTGTTTGTTTCTTAACTTGTAAATGTGTCTTTTGCTGAAGGATTTTTACCTCTGTTTGCTGTAACTTTGAATCTCAGGCTGGGGGAGTGTGTGGAGTCCCCTCTAGTCTATATGAATTGAGTACCCTGTAAAGCATTTTCCATCCTGATTTACAGAGATAATTTTTACCTTTTTTTCTTTAAGTAAAAGCTTTCTTTTAAGAACCTGATTGATTTTTCCTTGTTTTCGAATCCAAGGGATGAGTCTAATCTCACGGGATGATGGGGAAGAAGCAGGGAGGGTTAATTCCTCATTTGTTTAAGATCCAAGGAGTTTGGATCAATGTGAAGCTCCCAAGGCAACCCAGGGAGGGAAAGTTGAGGGGAAAGGAGTGAGGATGATTTATTCTCCTTGTTTTAGACTCAAGAGGTTTGGGGTCTTGGGTTCCCCAGGAAGTTTGGGGAACAGAAGGTGTGCCAGACAAGGACTTCTTGGCTGGTGGCGCGTACCAGATTTAAGCTAGTAATTAGCTTAAACAATCATCCAGGTCGCACTTTGGACGCTAAAGTTCAAAGTGGGAAAAAACCTTGACAGAAGTCAATGGGAATTTTGCCACCGGATTCATGTGGCCAGGATTTCACCTATAGATCAAGGGTCGGCAACCTTTCAGAAGTGGTGTGCCGAGTCTTCATTTATTCACTTTAACTTAAAGTTCACGTGCCAGTAGTACATTTTAATGTTTAGAAGGTCTCTTTCTAGAAGTCTAAATAATATATAACTAAACTATTGTTGTATGTAAAGTAAATAAGGTTTTAAAAATGTTTAAGAAGCTTCATTTAAAATTAAATTAAAATGCAAAGGCCCCCGGACTGGTGGCCAGGACCGAAGCAGTGTGAGTGCCACCGAAAATCAGCTCATGTGCTGCCTTTGGCACCTGTGCCGTAGGTTGCCTACCCCTGCTATAGATCTTGGCTCATCCATAAGAAGGGGCCTTTGCCCATCCTGCAGCTCTCTGGCCTCCATCCTCTTCCAGTCAAGAGTCATTAACTTTCTTTCCTGCATAACTTACTCTGTTCTCTCTGAAATGGATGGACTGAAAGAAGTGGCCATGGGAAATCAATGCAGCAGTAATAATGGCATGGACTTCCACCCACAAACCCACTAGCATTAGAGGAGAGTATGCTGTACAGTAGTGTATCTCTAGCTCTGCCTCAGCATATCATGCTATAATTGCAGAATCCTAACTAGTTGGCATTAATGTGGAGAAGCATTTACCAGTGATTGAGTAGGGCCCTCTGCATACTTGCCTCTCCCTGTGGCCTTCTTCTCCTGCTAATTTCAGGGAATTTCTATCTCTAATGAAAACACATGAGGTCACTGGGAGTTCTACATGATTAGGAAAAGTTAGAGGCCTGTTTACATTTGCTCAATCTACAAGCTGAATTTGGGATTCTCTTTCTAAGAAAAATGTATTTATATAAATATTTATTAAACCAATCAGACATGGATATGGTCTGTTTGTTGTAGCTATAAATCATTTCATGCCCTTGATATGGGAGTTGTATGCATGTGTCTAGGCCACTCTGAGTGATTTTCTTGCATCATAACAACACTTTGCAATTCTAGAGAATGTTTAATCTTCAGAGTGTTTAATATGATAATTAAGTTATTTCCCACAACATCCCTGTGGAAAACAGCAGGTATATATTATCATCCACATTTTATGGATGGGAAATTGCTGTAGAGAAGGAAAGTAACTTTGAATGCTTTATATTATTCTGTGTTATATTTAAAAAAAAAGAACACTTTGTTCCTATTTGGTTGTACTGCATTTTGTCCCAGTTGCTCACCGGTTCTTTTGTCCAGTGCTTTTAGCACAAAGCTTTAATTCAAAAGAAATTGACAATATTTTGAAAATGTTTTTTTAACTCTAGCCTGCCATTATTCTTATAATTATTTTTATTACAGTAGCAGCCAAAGGCCCAAGTCAGGAAACAGGTCCTCCGTGAAACAGGCATTGTACAAACACCCTAAACTAGCATATAATCCTCACTTCTTTAGAGTCAACACCTACTCTCTCATTAGCTTCAGTAGTGCCAGGATTTCACCCATAGCCCCTGCTTTGTAGACTTTATAATAATTTCATTTGTAATAAATGAAAAACAAAGCACCACACGGTGCTTTCAAATAAGCCATCATTACTTACATGTGTAAGTACTTTGATTAAATGTGGGTAGCCCAATTATGTTGAAAATGTATTTCCATGCTTAAACAGATGGTAAGTGTCTGGGTCCACCCACTTGCTACTCTGCTCTTACGAGCAACCTGCTAGAAATATTAAAGTGTATGCACATGCAATTACAAACCCATTTAGGTGGACAATTGCCAGCAGATTGCAACACAGGTGCATCTTTTTGAATATGTAATGCAGTCAAATTCACTCATTTGCAATTGAGATTGTAATTTATTCTAAAAAAAGAACGTTGTAGGTGGTGGTGGAGAATTGGACAGTTATACTAAAAAAGAACACACTTGCCATATTCTTATTTCAAACTCTCCTAACAAGCAAGGAATGGAATTCAATGCTAACAGGCAATATTTTCATCTACAAGCATCAAATCTGGCAGTTTCTCATACGGTCACTTTTTTATGAGCAAGCAGGTATTATTTGAGCATTAGTCAAATGATAACAAAAGTGGTTGTTGTAGTCCAGAATACAAGTCCCAGCTGACAGCATCCAGTCTTCTGTCCACCTTAACCTTTTGCTCATGTGGTTAATGAAATATGACCTTGCTAACGATCTATTTAATAAAGGGTCACAAAATCCAACTTTGTCTTGTGCTTCTAGTCTGCAGCAAATATTTTGCTCCCGTAAAAAGGATACGGTAGTGTAGAAAGGAAGAGAAAACAGAGAACAATTACATTTATTTTTACAGCCTCTTTGACCAGTCTCTACAAGACCCTCCTCAAGAGATCCAGTTGCCCACTGTCACAATCATAAACAGTAACTCTTTGTGGACAAAAAACTATGTTGATCTGATATGAGAGGCAGTCATAGGATAAACATTAAGAGAAATTGTCTGACGAAGTAGCTTGGGGGATGAAAAAAAGTAAAAAACTTAAAACTGTCTCTCATCAACCAACCTGATCTCCTTCTTTGAGAAGGTGACGGATTACTTAGATAAAGGAAATGCGGTAGATCTAATTTACCTCGATTTCAGTAAGGCGTTTGACACGGTTCCGCATGGGGAACTGTTAGTTAAATTGGAAAAGATGGGGATTGAAGTATGAAGATGGTAAGGTGAGTTAAGGAACTGGTCAAGGGAGACCTCCAGCGGGTGTAGCTGAGGTGAATGGTCAGGCTGGAATAAAGGAGTTCAGTGGCAGTCAAGGTCGTTTTGGGACCGATCTTATTTAACCTTTTTGTTACTGACCGCACAAAGACGGCGAATCGTGTATAAGTTTGCGGATGAACGAAGCTGGGGGGTATTGCCTAACACGGAGAAGGACCGGGATACTACTTCAGGAAGATCTGGACCACCTGGTAACTGGAGTAATAGTAATAGGATGATAGTAATAGTGAAAAGTGCAGAGTCATGCAACTTAGGGATTAATAATAAGATTTGAGATATACTCTGGGACACGCAATCAGTTGGAAGTGACGGAGGAGGAGAAGGACCTCAGGTATTAAGGTTGATAGCAGGATGACATGACGCTACAGACAAGTGATAATGGCTGTAAAAAAAGGCAAATGAGCGTTTAGAATGCATCAGCGAGGTTGTTCCAGCAAGGAAAGGAGGTGTTATGCAGTTATACCTGGGCGATGGTGAGACCCAACCTGGACAGTTGTGATGACAGTTCTGGTGTCCCATGTTTACAGAAGGATGAACTTCCACACTGAGGAACAGGTCAGCAGACGGGCTACTAGGATGATCCGCGATAAGATAGTGAAATCTGCCCTTTCATGAAAGGAGACTCAAAGAGCTGGCTTGTTAGCCGGGCCAAAAGAAGGCTCCGGGGGGATATGCTTGCCAACTACCTAAATATAATCAGGGGGATTAACGTTAGGAGAGGAGAGGAATTATTTAAGTTTAGGTACTAATGTAGGCACAGAGGAACGCATGGGTAACAAACTGGAATATAGGAGATTTAACTGAATTAGACGAAGTTTCTAAACATTAGGGAGTGATAGTTCTGGAACAGCCTTCCGAGGGAAGAGTGGGGGCAAAAGACTTATCCTGGCTTAGATTAAGCTGATAATATATGGAGGGGATGTTATGATGGACTAGTTTAATTTGGGCAATTGATCTTGGATTATCGGCAGAATTAGTCCGCTCAAATGGTCTGTGAGGGGATGTTGGATGGGAATGGGAACTGGGTTAACGCACGAGATTCTTTCTTGGGTCTAGCTGGTGAGTCTTGCGCACATGCTCAGCGGTTAGCGAATCGCCATATTTGGGGTCGGAACAGGAATTTCCTCACGGCGGATTGGCAGAGGCCCTGGAGGTTTTTCGCTTCCCTCTTAATGCGGGGGCAGGGTCACTTCGGTGATTCTCTGCACTTGAGGTCCTTCAAATCACAATTTTGAGGATTCAATACCAGACTCAGGTTTAGGGGTTGTTAAATGTGTAGGGTATGGGTTTTTGTGGCTGCTTGTCAGGAAGGTCAACTAGATGAATCATATATTGCGTCCTCTGACCTATGTAGTCTATGAGTCTATATATATAGAGAGAGGAGAGAACATATAATATATATAGTATACAAAACAAAATATTCTTCCTCTCACCCTAAGTGGGTGCGTATGTGTCTTCCTCACCTCAGGTCCTCTAGCAGAGGCCTGGGAAGTTTGAGGGTTTGCGCAGTATCTTACTGTTCCTAGCATGCATCCTTCTGGACAGAGACTCCATGATGTTTTTCTGGGATCCTGCGAGCCACCAACCACATTAGAGTCACAGCCCCGATGTCCTACCACCCCTGGGACCACTTTGGCCTTCCTTTCCACAATCCTCATCTAGTTCCTCTTCAGGCCCTGGTATCTCCTGCCTTCTCATATTCTCTTCTTCGCTGATGTGCTGTCACTGGCACTGCTAATCTATCACCACCGCTGTCTTCTGGCTCCTTGTCTATTACCCACGCTGTCTGGTTGGATTGCCAGGTCCTGCTTGTCCGTCTGTATCTGGAAATCCCTAAGAACTTAGCCCTGCTATCTCCACCAACCTTAGTGGAATCTGCCCATCTGGTCTTGGGAGGGTTCTAGCCCATACCTGTGCAGATGTTCCTGTACACAAAGCAGCCACTGGTCTGTCCGTTTCAGTGTATGCTGTCGCCTGCATCTTACATCCTGCACTATGTGTGGAACTGTTCTGAGGCTCTCGCAGACGCTGGCACCTTGGGTCCTCTCTAGTTGGTAGAACCCCTGCTTCAA
Source organism: Chelonoidis abingdonii (assembly GCF_003597395.2). Classification (NCBI taxonomy): domain Eukaryota; kingdom Metazoa; phylum Chordata; order Testudines; family Testudinidae; genus Chelonoidis; species Chelonoidis abingdonii. Next base: position 269,861,313 of record NC_133769.1, read on the forward strand.
AGTGATCTGGTGCTCAGTGCCTGTTCCTGGCTGCTAGATCAGTGCCTCAACATGCTGTCTTTTAGTCGCAAGCCCCTTCCAGCCACTGGTAGAATTTCCCCAATGTCAGCCACCTCAGCTACTTGTCGATGGTACGGTCCCAGTGCAGGGTCCTTGATTCTTGCCATGGCATTCTTTCTGCTTGGCTTCTCCCATGTGTTGCTTGCTGCCATCAGGCACTCTCACAGCTCACCTTTGGGGCATCGTACTGATGTACGCCTGATGTTCTGGGTTCATCAGGAACAGTGGCTTTGACGCTCACACAAGTCCCGTACCGCCTTCCTTCCGCGCTGGTATACAGTTCTCTTGGGTGTTGGACTGGGGTGGAACCTCCGGGGATTGTGAGAGCTTTCCGGGTCTTCACATTTGGCAGCCTCGCATGTCAAACCTTGCCAGCTCACTTATACGGCAAGGGTATCATGATCGGCAGGGCGTATCTGTTGATGGCGTATAACTCTTGTTCTTCGACCCACTGACACGCCCTCTCTCACGCCACCTGTCTTAATCTTTGGGATACTCTGGGATTTGTGTCGTCCTTGCTCCTCATCGTGGTTTCCAATGTGACTGTGGACACGCAAAGGTTCTTGTAGCTGGTCTGTATGTCCTTTGCTAATGTGGGGCCGGCGGGAGTTGCCACATACCCTCATCAGTCTTGGACCTCACGCTCTCTCATCCACTCCATCCGGGGCCGACATTCTGCCCTTTGCTTTTTTTTTTTGTTTTCTCCAGTCCGAATGACTCCCATATATCCTCACTTTAAGATCCGCATCAGGGTGGATTAGCGAGTTCGAATGTCTCGTTCATTCTTTAGGCATAACAGCTGATGTCATCCATGTATGGTAGCGAGGTGGTGATGGTAGTTCCCACTCCTGAACCTGTACCACGTATCCAGTGCCTTGTGATTATCTGGCCTGGGGGGTTTAAGAACCATGCAGAACAGCGAGCGGGAAGTGGCTATCACCTTGGTAACAATGCCACACTTGATGGCCACTTGTGCAAGCTTGCCTTGGAGTTGACTTCGCATGTTGTCTCTCCATTAGTCCCATTGAGTTTCTTGAGGAAGGTCCTTAGTGTCCCGTGACTTTGTATAGCCGCAGACATTCACAGACCCCACTGGCGGCATTGAGTTCGTAAGGCTTTCCTGTAGTCAATCCAGGCTGTGCTCCAGATTGGGTGTCACTAGAAACCTTGAGTTGGGCCGAAGTCTGTCTATCCTATGACGCAACTGGTGATTTTGAGCCTCTGGTGTTGTTCCCAATGCCCTGTCTGAGCTTTCTCAATGGTACGGCGGCCATATGGTCCTGTAGCTGGGCGGTATGATGCCTGATAGCGAACTTTCCCATGTTGGGGGTGGGGGGAAGGCAGGTTTATTGTGGCCGGTGTGGAGGGTTCTGTTCCTTGCAGGGTCTTTCATGATCAGCACTGTCCTTCCTTGTGTTAGCCAGTTTGGGTGGGAGCCTGCTGCTAGCAGCTGGTTCATCTGTGCTGCTAGGCGTTCATGCACTGCTGTTAGTTTCTCATATATATATGATGCTGGGTGCACAGAGATACAGAGGCTTGGATTTCCAGATGGAAACTCCACTTAGACTGCTTATTTGGGACTTTGGAGTATTGACTTTGAAGGTCGTTGGCTGGTTCCTGGGGAGACAGAGGGGATGAGGGAGCCAGAGTATGATCATGAGTGGAAGCACTGGCAGGCTCTTACAAGATTAGGCTGTCCCCAGAGGAGTAAGAGGTATGAAGGTCATGGGATGCTATTGTTATATTTGTTATGTTTAGTTTAGAGTTTTTCAAATCTAGAAATTGTAAGTATCTTCAATCTACCCTCATACACACACACAGAGTCTGCCCTTGCACAGTTAGCTAACCTATGTTCTGGAACAGATTAGGTACTGGTGCAGGTAGTTTATAGACCCTTACATGGCTACTCTAGAGCCCAATATCAAAGTGAACACAGAAAAATCAATGTCCAAGTACATTTTTGACTTTTCATGTATTCTCATTTAAAAGTCTGCTATTGTACAAAAGTTCCCCTGTAAATGTTTATAACAAATACTCAGCCTATGACATGAGAACAATTTACATCAAGACATTGCTACGCAGAAGGCTTAAAAAATGTGGTTCTGCTCTGAAAATTAACTGTAAAATTAGGCCCTTCTTACTCAGCAGCTTCATACTCCCTGTGTGCATTCAGAGTTCTATTGTCTGACTTGAGTGAACAAAAATAAAGAGCAAACTGGAAGGTTTCTGTTCCTTCTTGTACGTTGTCAAAAGTTTTTACTAGTGTGCAATCTTTAAACCTATGCAAAACCACTGACAGCACTGGAGTGTCACTGAAGTGAGAATTAGAAGACAATGAGGTGAGATGGCTAGAGGAGGCAGATGGAAAGCATCCATAAAAGCGTTCCAAACCCATGTATACATAGCAGAGCTAGACAACATTTTCCAATTTTTGAAAAAATATTATTTTTTTGAAGTTTCAAAAACAGTGACATGTTTGAACTTTCATTTTTAAACCAGTTCTACTTAATATTTCTCCTAAATAGATCCCCAAGTTATAAAATACAATATTCAGTTTTATATACACCTTTACGGTCTCAGTAACATTCCTGATGGAAAACAAATTTCTATGCCTACTAGAAATCCAGAGTGTATTACTACATTATACTGAATTGAAACATATAGAAAAGCATTTCCCCCAACTATCTTTATAATCATACTAATACAATAATATCGTATCACAGTATGTTCCCGTCTCTGAGAAATATCACCTGATATTACACTGTTATTAAGCTAGAAATTAGCATGTAGACAAAAATGTTAACTGCTTCTTGACTAATGGGGAAAATGAGATGTTAAAATAGACTCTAGGAATTATTTATGAAGTGCAATGCTGCTTTATTTTACCAAGTGTTCTCAAATCCTGCACTACCAACTGTATTTTACAAATATAAGGGGGGAAACAGAGACTGAGTGAGAGTGTGCATGTGTGCTCTCCTTGTTTTAATGGTTTGTGCCTCTGTGACTTTTCAGTAGATGGGGAGAGGGTAACACTTTTACAAGGATGTGTAGCTTGCCCTGTGTTTGTCTTATTTTATTTAGACTGTAAACAACTTCGTGGCTGGGGTTGTATTTTATCTATGGGTTGAATCCTGCTCCCATTCAAGTCAATGAAAGCAGGAGCAGGTCCTATGTTAGTAAACAATGGTACTGTTAATTTTTTAAATAATAATAATTATTATTACTATTGATAGGACAGAAGCCTTAAACAATGGTCAGTGATCAACAAAGGAAAGAAATCCACTAGCAGTTTCTCCTTAAGCTTGGAGTTATTTCCTTTAGATTCCACGCTTGGTACATTTTAAACTTTCTTACCAATCATAGCACTTCTGCATGCATTTGGAGGGGAGAATTGGGAGTCGCAGCACTGAAAAGTTCATTTACAGGAATTCTCTTCATCAGTTTTGCAACTTTCCAAAGTTCAGCTGAATTTCTTTTCCTGACTCTTCTACTGTGGGGCTGACCTTTCCCCTTTGTGGAGCCAACATCTGTGGTTTTCTCAGCTTTGCACATCATAAAAGGTTAGATGTGACACATTATTTTGAAAATGATGTGTACCATGAAGGATAGGTACCAAAAATAAATAAGCACATGAGTATAATTTTACTGCAGAAACACATAGAAAGAAAACTGGACTTGAGAGATTGATCCTGTTCATATACACAAATATATTAAAATGGACTCTCTCCACTGACCAGCCGTAAGAAAGGAAGATTCAGCTGAACAGACCTGTAGAGCCAGCCCATAACAAGCAAGGCAAGCGAAGGCCAGCATGGAGGAAAACAAAGAGGACAACAAAGTCTAGCTGTCAAGTATCAGAGGGGTAGCCGTGTTAGTCTGAATCTGTAAAAGCAGCAGAGAATCCTGTGGCACCTTATAGACTAACAGACGTTTTGGAGCATGAGCTTTCGTGCAGGTATATATATGCTAGCAAGCAAGCTAGAGATAATGAGTTTCAGTCAGGGAGGATGAGGCCCTGTTCTAGCAGTTGAGGTGTGAAAACCAAGGGAGGAGAAACTGGTTCTGTATGGCAAGCCATTCACAGTCTTGTTAACTCGAGCTGATGTGTCAAATTGCAGATGAATTGAAGCTCAGCACTTCTCTTTGAAGTCTGGTCCACGAAAGCTCATGATCCAAAACGTCTGTTAGTCTATAAGGTGCCACGGATTCTTGCTGCCTTTTACAGATTCAGACTAACACGGCTACCCTCTGAT
>NC_133769.1:269866579-269919421 GCF_003597395.2 Chelonoidis abingdonii
GCCTGACATCATCATCAAAGAGGCCTGATCAAAGGACGGTGCGTTGTCGGTGTCCGATAACAGTTCTGTCACTGACCAAAAGGAGCGCCTGCCGAACAACTCTCCCAATACCAATTTCCTACAGGCCACTTCCCTAATCCCACTGAGTATACACTTTTAAGGAATGCCACCATCTACTCAGCCAACTCCCTACACTTAACACCTGCGAACAAATCAACATACCCTTACGAGCCCCACCAGCCTCTCTAATCTTACCCCAAGATCCACAAACCCCTTGAATCCCTTGGACTCCCCCCCATCTCTCGGGCAATTGCGCACCTCATAACTGTCTGGGGATGTGGACTCTCTACTCAGACCCTATGCCACCAGCAACTCCCAGGCTTATCTCTCTACACCACTGATTTCCCTGAGGAAAACTCACCAATGCATTGGTCACCTCGGCCCAGAAACACCATCCCTGAAGCCACCAATTGTATGTATAGGCTCTTCTACAAACAAAACATCCCACACGAAACGCCTGTCAGGAACAGTTCCCTGCGTTGATGGCCAACAGCCTGCCTGAGCTCTCCTGTTGTATACCTCACAACACAACTATTTCAATTTGATGCAACATAGTCATAGATCTCCAGATCAGTGGCATGCTTATGCGGCACACCGCATGCCCCACAATATGCCAATATTTTATGGCTGCTCAGGACAACTCGCTTCCTCAGGCTTCTCGTCCACTCACGCCCCTTCTCTACCTGCGCACATTGATGACATCTTCATCATCTGGACCCATGGAAGAGACTCTGGAAAAATTCCACCACGATTTCAACAGTTTCCACCCCACCTATCAGCCTCAGCCCTGGACCAATCTACACGGGAGGTCCCACTTTCTAGACACCACGTGCAAATTAAAGTGATGGTCACATTAACACCACCCATATGAAACCTATCGACCCCATTTATCCTAACCTTCATGCCTCCAGCTTCCATCCCGGCACACACACGATCCATTGTTCTACAGCCAAAGCCACTGAGTACAACCCGCATCTCTCTAACCCCTTCAGACAGAGACCAACACCTACAAAATCTCTACAAGCATCCTCAAAAACTAACAATACCCGCACAAACGAAATAAGGCAAAACAGAAATAACAGAGCCAGACGTGCTACCCAGAAGCTCTACTGGCAAGACAACCCAAAAAGTAAACCAACAGGACATCCACTGGCGATACATACAAGCCCCCAGTGTAAACCCCTCAACGCATCATCATGGCATCTACAACTCCCATCGCGACAATGATCCCTTTCTAAGCTCTGGCAGGTGTGGCCGAGAAATTCCTTGCCCACAGACAACCTGGCCAACCTTGAAACGTATTTCTCACCAGCAAACTGCCCCACGCCATATGCTCTAGCTCAGAATCCCATCTATTGCAAACAACCCCGATGCCACTCTGCCCCCACATATCCTACCCCGCCCCGACACCATTCTTACACGGGACCATCTCAACCTAGATCAGCCACAGCCATCACCGGTTCATTCAATCTGTGCACGTTCCACCAATGTAAATATTACGCCCATCTAATGCAGCGATGCCCCTCTGCTTATGTACATCGCCAAACTGGACAGTCCTCTATGGACAGAAGGATAAATGACACAAATCAGGATATTAGGGAAATGGCTAATATTGACAAAAAACCTTGTAGCGAGAGCACTTCAGCCCTCCCTGGCCAACGTATTAGCAGACCTTAAGGCTGGCCCATCCTGCCAGCAAAAAAACTTCCAGGACCAGACCTTCAAAGAGAAAGTGCTCGCGCTTTAATTCAATCTGCAAAATTGACACCATCCAGCTCGATTGAACAAAGACTTGTGAATGGCTTGCCAACTACAGAACCAGTTTCTCCTCCCTTGGTTTTCCACCTCAACTGCCTAGAACAGGGCCTCATCCTCCTCTGATTGAACTAACCTCGCTTGTCTCTAGCTTGCTTGCTAGCATATATTATACCTCCCCTGGAAATTTCCACTACATACATCTGACGAATGGGAATTCACTTCCCCTGGAAATTTCCACTACATTCATCTGATGAAGTGGGTATTCACCCACGAAAGCTCATGATCCAAAACGTCTGTTAGTCTATAAGGTGCCACAGGATTCTCTGCTGCTTTTAAAGTCTAGCTGGTGTGTTTTGGGAAAGTTGAGGAGACCACAGAGAGCCAGTCTTGACTGACACAAACAGCACCAGGAACAAAACACCCCCAAAGGAACCCAGGACTAAAATCCCTCCTGGGAGCCAAAGCAAGGCGGAGACTGCAGTGGACCCTGGACGACCTGTGCACGGGTCAAGAACTCCCATCCACCCCTCCCCCTCTTCTTCTTACATTACACCCAGCCTCGGCCAGCGTGTGTGAGTATGAAAGTGGGTTAGGGCTTGGGGCACTAACAAGTTCTTCCTTCCTCTGAGTGACATGAGGACCCCCCCTCCAGCACTCTCCGCTGTTATTTTATTATTTTATTAATAAAGCTTTAAAATTTAGACACTTGGTGGGTTTTGTCATCTCCTCCCCAAACGATCCTGTGGCCTCAGTCTGATCACCTGACGTTTCAGGCAGATTGGTAACAGAAATCTGTCACACTTTCCCCAGCAAAAGAAAAGCTGCCTAAGCTGGCTTCTTTTGCCTTCTCTTCAGAGATGGTTAACAGGGTAATTATCACGGTTAATGTACCATACAGCTCTTTTTAAGCAAGCACATATTATTCTTATGGTCAAAGATCCCAAACTGGATAATCACCCAGACAATGGATACCCTCTGTGGGGTGAAGCTTCAAACAGCTAAGGTTCTTGCCTAACTGAAGGAGTTGCATTAGCATATTCCCCTCTTCCTAGAGGTTTCCTGGGAAACGCACTTAAATTTAAAAGTTCATGCTGTTTCAAAAAGTCCTTTGAAGTTCTTAACATTTCTCAAGGTTTACATTAGTCACATCTCCTAGAGGGGTTACATACAATTCCACAATAATGAATAAACAATTGTATTTTTAATACAATGGACCCCAACGGTATTAAACCTAATTCAATAAGATTTAACTTCATTAAATAAAGCTTATCCAGGAGATTGCCCTATTTCCTCACAGACAATGGTACAAAATTAGCAGATAAATACAGAAGCCCAAAATCACATTTTATAGTCATTTCCCAGAACTGAACTGCACTTAAAGTGTCAAGCTCTTTATGTGAAGGAGACATGCTGAACACAATCTGCTTTTACCTACTTCTGCTAACCTCAAATTATCATTTGATTTGAGTAAAAAACTGGAGCTATACAGTTCTGTCCTTTTCAATGTACTCAGCTTCGGTATAGACTGCGTTAATTCATCAGGAGTATTCATTCATATTGAAGTGCCTATGCCCCAAATGGCGTAGACACAATAGGAAAAAAAGACAAGTTAGCCTAAATCAAAATGAACATATTTGTCTACAATTTTTGAAAAGTGAGAGAAGTAAATTAAAGGTGCACTCAGTTGTTTGGCAGGCACTTTTTGAAGCAGTTAAGCTAAGGTCTCAGTGATTTTGACAGCATCACAGGGGACATATTTTCACATAGTTAAAATGTTCTTGAATAATTGCTCCAATGTATTAGGAATAAACGGGCTTTCGTTCAAAAGGAGCTATGTAGGATTACTTTGATCTTTAACAGATCTGAAAATGTCAGTCCCTGTTCTAACATCGCCTTTCTTTCTATTGATATTTCAATAATAAAGCCGTATAGTTCATGTATATACATAAAGAGATGGGAGTGTTGCCAACACTGAGAAATAATCAGACAAGTCATCCTTTAATTGTTAATTTGGATGTGTCTTACTGGCTGATCAGCTTCAAAAAGCTAAATTAGGAGTCATTTAAAGAACCATGTTCTTTCTCTGGAGAAGTATAGGAGTTATCCCACCTTCACCACCTGCAGTTAGAGGGAAATTTTTCCCCTCCCTCCACAGCCCTAACGATGGTGAAATCATCATCTTGGGCCCTCACATAAAGGGGCAGGGACTCTGTGCACCATGTAGCCCAAGCGCATATAGGACCACTATACCCAATGCAAGTGGAGATTGGACACAGGTGGGATGGAATGTGGAAAACAGCACTGGATCTATAAATGAATGCAGCGGCTATTGCAGAGAGTGGGAGATAGGCAGGGGAAACAAGTGCAGCAGAAGCCACTGCAACCCTAAGTGGGGCAGTTTCTACCCCAACCCCATAGGATCCCACTAACTCCAAGCCTAGCCATATGAGTTTGACACAGGTAAAAGGGCTTGCCAATAAAATTAATCTCTCTCAGCTGGGCTAGTTTAATCCTTGCAAACTAATTTGGACCAAATAACATTCTTTAATAGCATTTATGGAGAATACGAAGGATATTTTAAATGTTGATACCAATGGGAAGGTTTTAGATTATATTACTCAGGTTTTCATTATTTTTGTTCTGTATGAAGGAAAAAAATATAAACAACAATAATATAAGAAAAATGTGAATGTAAGTACAAATATAAAACCATGCCTATATCACATTAATCCAGGGGTGTGATTTTCAAAAATGAGTGAGGGCACCCAACTCCCACTGACTTTCAGTAGGTGTTTGGATAACATTTTCAAAAGTGCCTAAGCACTAAAAGTAAACTGGGCACCTACCTCCCTTAAAAAAAGAATAGGAGTACTTGTGGCACCTTAGAGACTAACAAATTTATTTGAGCATAAGCTTTCGTGGGCTACAGCCCACTTCTTCGATGCATGGAATGGAACATATATTCAGAGATATATATACACATACAGAGAGCATGAAAAGGTGGGAGTTGCCCTACCAACTCTAAGAGGCCAATTAAGTAAGGGGGAAGAAAAAAAAACCTTTTGAAGTGAAATCAAGATAGCCCAATACAGACAGTTTGATAAGAAGTGTGAGAATACTTACAAGGGGAGATAGATTCAATGTTTGTAATGGCTCAACCATTCCCAGTCCCTATTTAAACCTAAGGTGATTGTATCTAGTTTGCATATCAATTCCAGCTCAGAAGTTCTCGTTGGAGTCTGTTTTGAAGCTTTTCTGTTGCAAAATTGCCACCCGCAGGTCTGTCATGGAATGACAGAAAGGTTAAAGTGTTCTCCTACTGATTTTGAGTGTTATGATCCTGATGTCAGACTTGTGTCCATTAATTCTTTTGCGTAGAGACTGTCCAGTTTGGCCAATGTACATGGCAGAGGGGCACTGCTGGTACATGATGGCATATTCACATTGGTACATGTGCAGGTAATGAGCCCCTGATGGTATGCTGATATGATTAGGTCCTATGATGATGTCACTTGAATAGATATGTGGACAGAGTTGCATCGGGCTTTGTTGCAAGGGTAGGTTCCTGGGTTAATGTTTTGTTCAGTGATATGTGGTTGGTGTTGGGGGTTGTCTGTAAGTGAGGACAGGTCTGTCCCCAAGATCTGTGAGAGTGATGGATCATCTTTCAGGATAGGTTGTAGATCTTTGATGATGCGCTGGAGAGGTTTTTAGTTGGGGCTGAAGTTGACGGCTAGTGGTGTTCCGTTATTCTTTGTTGGGTCTGTCTTGTAGGAGGTGACTTCTGGGTACTTGTCTGGCTCTGTCAATCTGTTTTTTCACTTCAGCAGGTGGGTATTGTAGGTTTAAGAATGCTTGATAGAGATCTTGTAGGTGGTTGTCTCTGTCTGAGGGATTGGAGAAAATGCGGTTGCATCTTAGAGCTTGGCTGTAGACAATGGATCGTGTGGTGTGTCCTGGATGGAAGCTGGAGGCATTTGGTAAGTATAGGGGTCACTAGGTTTCCAGTATAGGATGGTATTATGTGATCATCTCTTATAGCACAGTAGTGTCCGGAAATGGCCACTTGTGTGGATTGATCTAGGTGAGGCTGATGGTGGGATGGAATTATTGAAATCATGGTGGAATTCCTCAAGAGCTTCTTTTCCATGGGTCCAGATGATGAAGATGTCATCAATGTAGCGCAAGTAGAGTAGGGGCGTTAGGGGACGAGAGCTAAGGAGCTGCTGAGCTGGAATTCATACGCAAACTAGATACAATCACCTTAGTTTAAATAGGACTGGGAGGGCTGAGCCATTACAAACATTGAATCTATCTCCCCTTGTAAGTATTCTCACACTTCTTATCAAACTGTCTGTATTGGGCTATCTTGATTATCACTTCAAAAGGTTTTTTTTTTTCTTCCCCCTTACTTAATTGGTCTCTTAGAGTTGGTAGGGCAACTCCCACCTTTTCATGCTCTCTGTATGTGTATATATATCTCCTCAATATATGTTCCATTTCTTGCATCCAAAGAAGTGGGCTGTAGCCCACGAAAGCGTATGCTCAAATAAATTTGTTAGTCTCTAAGGTGCCACAAGGACTCCTGTTCTTTTTGCGGATACAGACTAACACGGCTGCTACTCTGATACCTCCCTTAGCCACTTTTCAAAATCCCACCCAATAACATTTTACATGTATTCAGTGCTCTGTGTTGTAAGACACTTCAGACAAAAAGGCCCCAAGCAAAGAAAAAAGAAACAACGCAGAGAAAACATGATACTTCAAACACATGATGTCAAACCAGGGGTGACTCCAGGCACCAGCAAGCCAAGCTCGTGCCTGGAGTGGCAAGCCATGGGGGGTGCTCTACCGGTTGCTGAGAGGGTGGCAGGCAGGTTGCCTTCGGCAGCATGCCTGCGGAGGGTCCGCTGGTCCCGCGACTTCGGCGGACCTCCCGCAGGCGTGCCGCCGAATCTGCGGGACCGGGGACCTCCCGCAGGCAAGCTGCTGAAGGCAGCCTGCCTGCCATGCTTGGGGCAGCAAAATACCTAGAGCCGGCCCTGTGTCAAACCGAAGAAATATCACAGTGGGCCAGAAGACTGATATTATACTGTAATGACATCATTCTGCCACTGTCTCCAGCACTTGAGGATTATGGCATTTATATGAGAGTCAATGCACAAGGGCAAAATCTGACATTACCAGGTATTTTAAAACAGGTACAGGGTAGTGAGTCATCCAGACTGAAATCAGAGGGTGGACAGAGAAGGCACAGAAGTTAAAAATTGCCCTAAATGCAGAGAGACTTTCTAGCTCTATAAAAGATAATTATACACATTTTCTTATAGGCAGCCCAGCAAATTAAAGGTTTTAAAAGGTAAGAATTTCCACACCAGGAATACAGATACTACTGACATTTTTGAGCTGCTTGTTAATGGCAGTCATCTTGCTATAAAAAGCAAGATCATTTTTGATAATGGCAAAAGAACTTTTCTATTGATGCTAATGAAAAGTATCATCAATTCCCAAGATGTGCGAGATTTTTGAGAAGTGTGTGTGTGTGTATACTAATGTTTCCTTTTGCCTGTTGTAGCCAATGGAACAGGCAACAACACATTTTTTAATTTCATTTACAGTAAATTGCTTTCCTTTTAGTTAAGATATTTTGTTTCCAAAAGGAAATTTTTCACCACTGCAGAGCAAAAACCTTAATAATACGTAGTGCTACCACCTTCACCTATAATATATAAAAGCACAGTCATAAGATCAACAGAGAAGTTGAGATATATGCAACGCACAAGTGAAAATAGTGTACTGAAAATGCACAGTCTATTAATTTTTTCTCATTATTTAAGAATACACATGGAGAATGATGTCCATTGAGTTCTGCCATTGACTTCAATAAGGTGAGGATTTTACCCAGGGTGCCTATTCCTGGACAGCCTCATACACAACTTCATTTTCAGGACTTGCCCCACATAGTCATTTCTTGTCCTGCAAAGCCATTTTAGTTCTGACACATAGTACCTTAAAGATGCTGTTAGAAGAGGCACTTTTAGATCTGGCAGCCTTTTTGAGTGGGCCCTAGTGCTTGCAATTTCAAAATTTACACGCTATATTCTGTGCAAACACTGCCACTGTGTAAAACCCTTCAGGGCAGGGACTGTCTCATTATCAGTGTTTATACAGCACCCAGCCCAAAGGAAACCCAATTCTGATTGGGACCTTTGGGCACTACTAGAATATAAATATTTAATAACTGACTCAAAACCATCTAATTATATGCATAATTAGTCTATGTAAATACATGTAGTTATTACATCTACCCTTCTCCCATTCCTTTGTGAAGGAGAAGGGCTATACCTTGCTTTTGTACAGCACCTGCAGACTGTGGCCTTAATCCTGACTGGAGCCTCTAATCACTGATGTAGTATAAAGAATAAATTCTTAAGTATTATTACTATACAAATGTTATGGGCTGGGAAGCAGAGATATAGAGAGGTTAAGAATAAAATGTTCATACTTGGGTGCCTAAAGTTAGGGACTTACATTCATATTTACCCAGCTGACAGGTGTATTGTAATTTATTCATGACAATGTTTTGACATCTTGAGGTTGAAATCAGGTTCTATATAGGTGGAAACTATTATTTATTAATCATAGGAAAAGGTGGGCTTACATATTCAGGTACGTGCTTTCAAAGTGTAGTACGCATTCTGTTTAAAAAGCAAGTACAGAACAAATTCCATCCAGAATAATACTGGAAAAAACAGGATGAACAATTAAAGTGAAATAGAGGACACTTCTTACAATACATGATACTCAAAGATGGCTGATTTGCCCTAACTCCTCTTTAGAATACTAAGTACACTATCTCTGAGTGATTAAATCTTCTTATAATTGCCGAAGCATAAGACAATAGTTTAATGAGCCCATAGTTTATCTAGTCAGACACTGTTTCTTGCTTAAGAAACTGCAGTATAAAGGATATTGTTTTGAACACAACTTCAGAAATCAGCTTCCTGCACAAAAATTAATGGTTTACTTGAAGTTACAAAATAAATGTTGTCACCTGTGTTCAGTACGCATAGGTTACACGTCCACAAATGGTTGACTCTAAGATCAGCACTTAGAATTACCCAGTAACTGAATGTGGATGTGGAAGAAAGAGCCTATTTTTGACTATAATAAGGCATTGTACAGAACTCAGTAAAAGTTTTATTCAGAACACAATTTAAAATGGACAATAATAAGATAGTTTTTTAAAGTCAAAGTAAAATTGCAAGAAATGGCTTTAAGGAAGACAAAGCTGCCTGCCAGGAGAAACCAAATTATGTGACAGACCAAGAGGCCATTCCAAAGTTGGCAACACATTTGTCTGCAGAGTCTGCCAAAGAGCCAGATGATCCTGCTACACGAATGCACCCAGAGCTTGGCATGTGAATTCTGCCAATACTATTTACAGTAGAAAATTAATGGCTCAAATCTAATTTAGGAAAAGTTGTCTTGGGCCCACATTACTGTCAATTTTTGGCAAGGATATTTGTAAAATGCTACAATTTGTTTTTTAAGTTTAGAAAAATACTAGAAAAAAAGAATTGATAATGTTTCATAAATATATAATTTCTTATTTGTTGCATACATTGGTACTGTTTCAGTATCAAACACTTACAACACAAATCCATTTTCAAAAGTAAGAGGCCTGTTGGCTCCTTGTTGAAACTACTTTTTTTCTCCAATACCAGGAGAAAGTGGAAGGGCCACAGAAGAGTCAGGATCCTGTGACTGACAAGTCCCCTGAGTCAACAGGGAGAGGTCAGTTAAATTAACAGCGACCAACAGGCAGGACAATAAGGGGGTTGAGAGCCCAAGGTCTGTCCTTCAGATGAGCTAAGGCTACCAGGGCAGAATAAGGCAGAGCCAGAGAGATTGCAGCAGCCCAGAGTTGGGGAACTAGACCCCAGAGCAGAACCAGGGAGACTGCAGAAGCCAGAGCAGCAGCCTGGAGCTGGCGCAGCGGAGACCAGTGGTAAGCCAGGACTGAGCTACAATGGGAAGCCACAGGACCACAGTCAGGATAATGAATGATCCATGGTGCAACTAATAAACTGGAAACAAGTGTGGTGAGCAGCTAGGGAGAACAAGGTGGGGATCCCCAATAGAGGGAGACATCACAAAGGCTGGACTTGGGGGAGAGGGGCACGAACCTGACAGAAGGGTCGATACTGGGGAGAAGGCTCCTGCCACCTAAAGCCTGAAGATGTGTAGCTACCACCAAAGCAGATGTCTTACCTGCAGTATCACTGCAGAACATCCAGACATGTAAGGAATAGGCCATGAAATTTCTTCAGTGCCCGAGATTATTGCTTACAATGTTCCCCATGCCTATGGTGTGGGGTTTCTTCATCTTTTAACCCTCTATGTTTTTCCCTTATTTGTTTACAGCAGCTGTTTAATAAATTGCATGTGGTTTATTACTCAATGTAGTGATCACTGGGTCAGGGAAATGGCCAGTGAGGAGAGTGGGGACATCCTAACCCCTGTCCTGAATGAACCACAACAAGACTGAGGGTTAAGCTCCACAGGATCTTGGACTCAGCCTTACTGAGGTTCTGAGGACTTCACCACATGCGGGAGAGAAAGATGAGCGCTCGAGATCAGGCAGGCATTCAAGTAAAGGGAATTGGGGCAGGGACTCAGTTCCTTTCGCCATCCAATTCAACCAGGGTAATACAGAAACCAGGAAAATTCCCCATGATAGCAGGACCATTTTCCCCACTTACACCAGATTCTCCCAGCTAGAGACACATTTCCTGATCCAGAGCCATTAAAGTCAATGGAACACAGCCCATTCAGTTGGCTTTGGATTAGACCCAAGATGGCAACTTTTATTCAGAATGGAAGATATTTTAAAAGAAATATAAACTCTGAAAGCATAGTAGGAAAATGAATTCACTCAACATCAACGGCTATTCAAGGGAATTATATGACTAGCTCCTATATATTTCTTGAAATTTAGGAAAGATCTGCATTAAAAGGTAAACAACAAAACTATGTGTACAAATTTTAACAAATGCAGATTAAAAGAGGAACTATCTAGACCTGTGTGTAAAACCACATTGTCATTCTTTGTTGTGTTACAAGCTCATATAAATTAAGATCTTCACAACAGGAACCTGTCATTTTTATTTGTCTGTCTACTTCCATGCACACCAATAGAGCTGTATAAATAATGAGTAACAATTTTCATTTTAGCTTTGCAGCTTACTTTTAAACCCACAAAATGAAAATTTAAAGAGAAGATGTTCAAAAGCACCTAAGGGATTTAGGAGTGCTTTGGCTTTTGAGGCAATCTTCAAAATCTCCCCCAAGAGTACATTCCAACCACCTAATGTGATTTTTCCAATTTACACAGAATACATATATATATTCATTTTTAATCAATGCATATGAGAAACAAATAAGTGCTTGAGATGGATTTTTCCTTAATATTATGTTAATGCAAATACTTAGGCCTTTGATCCTACAAACACTTACATATAGGCTTAACTTTACACATGAATATCCATTGAGCTTAATGCAGGATCAGGACCTAACATACTCCCACTGGAAGAAATGAAAACAGATCCCTAAGCATCAGAATGAACCCTTTAGCAAATCCTTTACTAGAGTTTACTGTTTGCGAGCCAACTGTAATTAGTAAACGAGGATAGTCCACTACTAACATTGGTCTGAAAGTCATATAGAATATTTTTTGTTAAAACCAATTATGTGAATATAGTGCTCATGAAACATTCTGAAAACAACTGTGGCAGCTGAAATCCTCTGTTAATCCACTGAACGGCCCAATAAACAATACAGTTTGCACATATACACATTCTCCTGCTATTGTACCTCAGCTTGATATAAGGGCCGATGATGGAGGAGGGGAGAGATGTAGTACCTGTTTCACCCTTGGCCAAGGAATTGTTGGTCACTGCCAACTTGCATGTAACTCAGAACTGAAAGTGTCATGATCAATTATCAAACTCCTGAACTGTTACATCTCTTTCCACTTTTCTGTCTCTTGCTTCCCTATTCATCCAAATCAATCTCTGTCCTTCCCTCCCCACCAACCACCATTTATCATGTTCTCTGAGGCCCAGATTTTAAAAAAGATATTTAGGTATTGCTATGCTCAGCGCTGCAAAGAATCAAATAGAAGCTATTCAATATTGTAATTAGACTTCAAGGGACTAGATTTTTATTGGTCAGAAAACATTGATGTCATTGTACATACACAAACTGATGAACAAAAGTATTTCCATGGATTGTCATCAAAATATACAGATAGGCAAAGCAAAATGCTGCTTGAGAATGTATTAGAGGTTCATTTAAAGAGATTTACTTTGTATATTTTGATGTGTGATGTTGTCAATTTGTGTTTTAACACTCTTTTTGCATCTCATTATTTACTGTTATTAAATAATTATTGTCTAACCTCCGCAACCGCATTGTCTGACACATACCCCATAATTTCCTGTCATGATGAAAATTTAAAAGATAAAATAAAAAATGCTTAAAAATAAATATCCATTGATGTTATAAGAAAATGTCAAATCTGCCAAGCCAAATTATAATGAGCTAGTTTTATTCTGCAGTCAGTGTTGTGGGAAACACTACTGTGCAGGCACTGAGCCCTGATACATCTTATTCAAGCAATTGGCATCTTGCAGAAAGCCTTCTGAACAACGCTTTCCAAAGCAAATCAGTGTTGTAATAACAGTTGAAAATGGGTGACGTCCGCCTTGATGCATTGGCCTCGTTAGCACTACAAAAATATCCCTCTCTTGATATTCATCCCTTCTTGTCAACTGTTGAGAACAGGCCATTTCCACCTTAACTGAATTGGCCTTGTTAGCACTGACCCCTCACTTGGTAAGGGAACTCCCATCTTTTCATGTTTTGTAATATGTATGCACCTGCCTACTCTACTTTTCACTCCATGCATCTGATGAAGTGGGTTTTAGCCCACAAAAGCGTGTGCCCAAATAAATGTGTTAGTCTCTAAGGTGCCACAAGGACTCCTGGTTGTTTTTGCTGATACAGATTAATACGGCTACCCCTCTGAAACCTGTCTTTTTTTAAATGATCATATATTATTAGTGACACTCAGACTGCTGCTTGTGAGCTGCAAGTGGCTCTTTAATGTGCGTCCTGCGGCTCTTTGCAGCACATGGTATGAAAACACGGTGCGATTTAATTATTAACGAATCTAAGTTATTAACCACTCAGAATGCTTTTCCTGTGTTATTAACTAATTATAGTTTATGTTATATATATTAAATATTTAGTTTTCATATACAGATATGAAAACTAAATATTTCCCCATCATACTTTTTAAATATGACTATAAAGTACTATAGTAAATGAAACAATGAACTCACATTGCTTTGGCTCTTTTGGGTAATGTTAATCACTAATTTGGCTCCTGGACCACTGAAGTCTGAGTATCACTGATATAGAGAGAGAGAGATCCTCATTGTTGAGGAGAATATCCATGACAACTCAGCTAAGGCAGAGCTTAAATATGAGAAAGTGAAAAGGTCAATGTGTTGTCCTGGATTTGAGAGGTGTGTGTATCACAGAATGTGGTCAAGCTAATTGCAACCATAGCCACCATGAATTAATGAACCAGAACACACATAGTTAAGGGTTAATTTAGAGGCAGGTTTTCAGAAGCAAGGACAAAACTAGCTACAGTTTCTGTGAATCAGAATAGGAGGAGGGGACAAACGTAAACAATTGAGACTAAAAACTTTGGTGGTTGGAAAACCTTGAGTCCAGATGCCTCTGATATTAAAAGTTTATTGAATGTTAGAAAAGTGATGACCTATGTGTTTTGTAGAAAATAGTTATAAAAGATTACCTAATAGAGTGTACTTTGGAGCAGTCCTCTGAAGCCATCTTGAGAGAGGTTTTTCCTAACACCTTTTCTCCCCAGTAGGTGAGCAACTGGTCACAGCAAACCTGCTGTTAATTACTGAATACCATTCCAGGTGTTAGGTAAATATCTGGGATGTTCTAAACCTATTGCTTATGTTTGTGTCTGTTTAAATCTAATAAACTGCAATTTTAGATAGAGCACGCTTACTTGCGTGAATCTTATCAGATGGAATTGCTGTGTTCCTGTTGATTTATTCCTTATACCACCAGGAATGAAATAGTTAAGTTGCTCCTGTTGGGGGGTTCTGAAAACCCTGGGTAACAGATGATGCAATTACTATGGAATGCTGAAAATGTAGTTATCTCCCTCTGGCTGACCTGTACTTGGGAGCAACTGGGCCATAGAAAGCGATTATTTTAAATTATAGTAGCAAAAGCATCTCAGGATTGTGTTTCCTGTTTTTGCTGCTGCTGCTGCTGCTGCTGAATATATAGCTTAATGTTTTATTTCTGTAATACATCACTATGTTTCTATCTTGGTCAGTATTCTGAAGCACACTTCCAGTTAACAGATATTCCTTGGTTTTGTTCTTTACTCCTATACATATTTCACATTTATCTGGAGTCAATAGCATTTACCATCTATTAAGCCATCTATTTAACTTATCTAAATCCTTCTATAATCTGTCAGATGGCATTGTTCTTTATTACTAATTTATACACATTGCCAAAATCAGAAAGTTTACTCACGGTCCTTGTCAAGCTACTTAAAATATATAACTAAAAAGCAAATTAACAGGTAATGATATTTATGGTACTCTACCAGTATTCATTTTCTGCTTTGAAGTCTAATTTTTCTTTTCTACAGTTTCAGAGAAATGTTCAACCTCCCAACTTTTTTCTTCTATTCTGTGCTTCAGCATCTTCATAACTGATTTCCAATACAAAAACTTTACCAACAACATATTGACAATCTACAGCTAAAAGTAAATGCAAATTCCATGTAGTTGCATCCTCTTTGCCTGTAATGCCAATAACATTTTTGAAGAATTCAGAGAAAGCATAGCAATAAGGCACAATAACCCATTTGCTACTATGTTGGTAATTTACAAATGTTACTTTTTCAAAGAGTTCCTTTTCTCAGGTACTCACAATAGTCCCCAAGACTTTGCTAAATCAGAAGGCCACTCCATGGAAATGTTGATTTCTTATGATTGGGACCCAACCAATTTCACGACCATGAAAAATGTGTCATGGACCATGAAATAAGCCATTCTTTGTGAAATCTGATCTCCCCCTGCTGCTGGGAGCCCCACAGCCAGGGACTCCCAGCTGCTAGTCCAGGCCAGGATGGGGAGGGAGAGGAGTTGTCCTTATCCTGAATGGCCACTCTCAGTGGGGAGATCAGACCCACCTCCAGAGGCAGCGCAGAAGTGAGGCTGGTACACCCTCACTTCTGTGCTGCATCAGCCCTGGAACTGCACTCAGGGCTTCTGCCCCCGCACCTCAGGGCACTGGGGCCACTGGACAGAGGCCCGGTGGGCCCCTTCATTAATCACCACTCTCCAGGACTAGCAGGTAGGAGCCCCTGACTGAGGCATTCCCAGCAGCACAGGAGAACTTCCTGAAGCTGGCGGAGGTACTCAACAGTAGATCTGATCTCCCCGTGAGAGAGGCCATGCAGGGGAAGAGCAAGTCCTGTTCCTCCCCTGCCGGCCAGGGCTAGCAGCTAGGAGCCCACGGCTAGGGAGCTTCTAGAAGCATGAGGAGATCAGACTCACCTCCATTTCCAGGAGCCTCCGCCTGCTGCAGGAAGTTCAGTGGCCAGCTCTGAAGGCAGCACAGAAGTGAGGGTGGCAATCCTGCAGCTCTCTCTCTCATGATCCGCTTTTGGATTGCCCCCCAACCCCTCCCCGCCCCGATTACACACCATGAAATATCAGGTGTAGACATCTGAAATCATGAAATTGACACATTAAAAAACCCTCTGGCCATGAAATTGACCAAAATGGACCATGAATTTGGTAGGGCCTTACCTATGATGGTTGACACATTGGCTGTGTGTCTCATGATTTAAAGGACAGCCTTACTCTGAAAAGGGAAGCACAGTAAAAATAACACCTTCTTCCTCAACTGGGCTTCTGGAGATATGCAGAATCAGATACTTTTTGTCACTAAATTTGGAGTAATTTTTTTCTGTTTTTTTTTTTTTTAACTCTGTAGCGAGGCGGCGGGATACCCCACAGCCTCGCTGAGGGACACTCTTCCCCTAGCACCCGCGTGGGCGGAGCCACTGGGTCCTGCGCCCGCCCTTCAGAGGTCACAGCGCAGACCCGGAAACATAAAGGCTCACCAGCGGAGCTTAGTGGAGGCCCAGCAACCAGAGAGGCTAGACGTCTGCAACCGAGCTCCCGCTGGGGAGACAGCAGAAGGTCGCGGTCGGCCTGACGTCGCACCAGGCCTGCCAAGCCTACCCCTCTCTCACTACCCCGGGGAGCCTGGCCAAGTCTACCTCTAGCTCATTACCCCGAGGAGGACTGGCCAAGCCTACCCTGCTCCCGCTACCCCGAGGAGGAGCCGAGCCTGCCGCTGCCCGTACCCCAGGGGATGACGAGCCTGCCACTTGCCCGCTACCGAGAAGAGCTCGCCTTCGCTCCTTACCCTGAGGAACCAATGGTATTCGAGACCACTGGTGGTGCCTCGACGACTCAGGTACCTGACGAGGGGAGAGTGGAAGTAGTCCAGGGGCAGCCGACCCCAGTCTGGCTGCAGCACTGCCAGAACCAATTTCAGTGCGATGCGGCCAGGATCCCACTGACAGCAGCGAGTTTCTGAAGCTGCTAGGGCCTCGGGGTGGACACAGTGGAGTGGGAGGCCTGCGTCCCCCTGGCCTGACTCCCCTTTCCCTGGCCTGAGGAGGCCCAAACCTACTATTTTGCTCAGCCTGCCTGAGGGCTTGAGCATAGAGACTCAGTGTTGTTGCCCCGTCCTGACTAGGCTGTTCATAACAGATAGCTAAGGGTTAATGTTCTTTTACCTGTAAAGGGTTAAAAAAGGAACCAAACACCTGACAGAGGACCAATCAGAAATCGGATTTTTCAAAGCTTAAGGGAGGGAATTGTGGGTTTTTTCTTGGTCTTGGGTCTTTGTCTGTTCTTGCTCTCTCAGTATGAGAGGATCTATTTCCAGTCTTCTGATTTTCTGTTTCCAGTTGTAAGTACAGGTAGCAAGTATAGTCTTTTCAAATTGTTTTGCTGTATTTGCATCTGTGTATCTGGCTGGTGGAGTCTTATGTGTATTTTGCTATAAGTACTTTAATTGTATTGTTTTGGTAAGGCTGTTATCCCTTTTCTATTGTTTATTCATTTCTATAAGCTGAAAGCCCTGTATCTTACCTCTAGATTACAGAGAACTGTTATTCTATTCTTTTTTCTTCTTTTATTAAAAGTTTTGCTTTTTAAGACTTGTTGATTTTTTTTCTAGTTACCCACCAGGAAATTGGTGGGAGAAAGGAAAGACAGGGGGGAGGGAAAAGCTGCTTTCTGTGTTTAACTCTCCTAGTGTCCAGGACGGGAGAAGCTAAGGGGAAGAGAGATAGAATCTTTTCTGTTTCCTTGTCTTTGGGATTTGTCTCTTTGTGGAAGAGAGGAGACATGCTTCTTGGTATTGTGATATAAAGAGGTTGCATCAGTAACTCTCAGGTTAGCCCAGAGAGGAAATTCTGGGTGGGAAGAGAGTGGGGGAATGGTTTTTTCCCTTTTGGTAAGACTCAGAGCCTCTGAGTCTTGGGGTCCCCCAGGGAAGGTTTTGCGGAGACCAGAGTGAGCCAAGACACTGGAAATTCTTGGCTGGTGGCAGCGAAATCAGATCTAAGCTGGTAATTAAGCTTAGAGGGGTTCATGCTAGCTGCTCAGGTTATGAATGCTAAGGTTCAAATCTGAGTAGAAAAGCTATAATAGGCTGTGCTAAGGCTATTGCTGCTCAGCCCTGCCTGAGGGCTTGAGAATAGAGACTCAGTGTTTGTTGCCCTGCCCTGACCCAGGGCTGGGCTTATGACTATTGCGGCTCGGCCTTGCCCGAGGGCCTGAGCGTTTGGACTCAATGTCGGTTGTTCCGCCCCGACTGAGAACTGGGCGGGAGACTATTGGTAGTGAGGTGGTGGGATATCCCACAGGGACAAACCGTGGCCACGCAGCACCACAAACTCCTATTAATACTTCAAAGACAGCAGAGCTCAGACTGAGCTTGAATCTATTTCCTCTTGTCTATAAACAGAATTCTTTACAAGGTTCTAATTAGATGCACTTGTGAAAACCAATCAGGGCATTTTGGCTCTATTGATATCACTGATCTCACAGTTAGAAGACAATGGTGTTGTACAAATGCCATTGAGATCCTAATTTTGGCCAGTATAACTTAAATTTCCCTGATGGCACATGAAAATGAAATAACCACGTTTTACCCTCACTTTCCAGGTTGACTTTGCAGGATGCACAGAAAAAAAAAACAAAAAACACAACACTTATTACTTGTAAACTGAATATATTTAATTACTTGTAAACTGAATATATTTAATAGTCACATATATTAAGAGCAGAAGGGACCATCTAATCTGACCTCTAGTATAACACAATCCATAGAATTTCATCCAGTTACCCCTGTATTGTGTTCAGTCACTTGTGTTTGACTAAACTATACCTTCCAGTAAGGCATCCACAATTGATGTGAAGATATCAAGAGATGGAGAACCCACCACTTCCTTTGATATTTTGTTCCAATGGTTAATCACCCCCACCGTTAAAAATTTCTGTCTTATTTCTAATTTGTCTATCTTTAACTTTCGGCAGTTGAAAATTATGCCTTTGATCGAGTCTAAATTAGCTGTTATGATTCAAGAAAGATCTTGGAGTCATCGTGGACAGTTCTCTGAAAACATCTGCTCAGTTTGCAATGGCAGTAAAGAAAAAACACCCCAAAAAAAACAGCAGAATGTTAGGAACCATTAGGAAAGGCATAGATAATAAGCCGGAAAGTATCACAATGCTACTATATAAGTTCATGATACACCCACACCTGGAATTCTATGTACAGTTTTGATTGCCCCACCTCAAAAAAAGATATTAGAATTGGAAAAGGTACAGAAAAGGGGAACAAAAATGATTAGGGGTATGGAACAGCTTCCATTTGAGGATAGATTAAAAAGACTGGGACTCTTCATTTTAAAAAAACAGACAACTAAGGAGGGATATGATAGAGGTCTTTAAAATCATAAATGGTGTGGAGAACATGATTAGGGAAGTCCTATTTAGCTCTTCACATATCAAGAACTAGGAGTCACCCATTTAAATTGATAGGCATCAGGTTTAAAACAAACACAAGGAAGTACTTCTTCATACAATGCAAAAATCAGTCTGTGGAACTGGTTTCCATTTAATGGTGTAAAGACCAAAAGTATAACTGCATTAAAAAAAAGAATTAGATATGTTCTTGAAGGATAATTAGATATGTTCCATCAGTGGCTATTAACCAAGACGGTCAGAGATGCAACCCCATACTCCAAGTGTCCCTAAATGTCCAACTGCCAGAATCTGGGACTGGATGACAGGGGATGGATCACTCAAAATTGCTTTATTCTGTTGATTCCCTCTGAAGCATCTGGCACTGGCCCCTGCCAGAGACAGGATACTGGGCTAGATGGATCACTGGCTGACCCACTATGGCCATTCTAATGTTCTTTCTCTGCTAAAATAAAGAGCCCCTTAGTACCTGGTGTTTCTCCCCATGATGGTGTGATGTTGTGCAGTTTATATGGTTTTATAAACATTTAATAAGTGAATATAATGTAACTGAGATATGCTTCATGCAAAAGGTCTCTTGTAAGGTATTACAAAGCTTATAATCTACTGACTGTAATCATCCTATTTGTATAAATGTACCACTCTTGTATCTGAAACTAGAAATATGAAATATAACTCTGAGGGCCTATTGTAATTGTGTGGACCATTAATGGTGGTTTGGAATCTTGATTACTCCCATTAACTAGGACCATTGTTTTACTTGTAAGTCTTCCTGTATGTGTTTGCTGGCATATCATCAGGGCCTGAGCGGGGTGGAGCTCAGGTCCGGACGGAGCCATGCTGCAGCGCTATCTGGGGATGCTCCTGGATGCTCTGAGGCTCTGGGAGAGGGGTGGAGGCGGGAGCCTCAGCCGTTCTCGTGGCCCCTGTGGAGCCCAGGGCCTGGGGCAAATTGCCCCACTTGCCCCCCACTCTGGGCAGCCCTGAGCAGGTAAAGAAACTGGAGTTAACCTGTCATAAATAGATAGCTAAGCGTTAATGTTTCTTTTACCTGTAAAGGGTTAACAAAGGGAACCAAACACCTGACCAGAGGACCAATCAGGAAACAAGATTTTTCAGATCTCAAGGGAGGGAAGTTTTGGCTGTGGGTTTTTTGTCTTCTCTGTTGCTCTCTCGGCTCTGAGAGTGATCTCTCTATCTCCAGGCTTTCTAATCTTCTGTTTCCAAGTTGTAAGTACAAAGGTAGAAAGATGATAGGCTTATATTGTTTTTGTATTTACATTTGTGTATTTGATGATATGGTTTAAATTGTATTTCTCTTTGGCATAAGGCTGTTTATCATTTTTTTCTTTTAAGGCAATAACCCTGTATATTGTCACCTTGATACAGAGACCATTTTATGTCTTTTCTTTCTTTTATATAAAGCTTCTTTTTAAGACTGTGGATTTTTCCTAGTGGGGGTGAGGGATTGAGTCTGCAGCTCACCAAGAAATTGTGGGAGGAAGAAGAACGGGGGAAGAGAAATCTCTTTGTGTTAGAGTTACAAAGCTTGCATTTGCAGGGACCTGAGTGAGGGTGGAGAAACCTGATCTCTCTGGTTTGCGTTTCAAGGAATTGAAACAGGGTGATTGTCCAGGCCATCCAGGGAGGGGAAGCCTGGAGGAAGTAAAGAGGAGACAAGGGAGGGAGTTATTTCCCTTGTTGTAAGACCAGGCATCTGAGTCTTGGGGTCCCCAGGGAAAGGTTGGGGAACCAGAGTGAGCCGGGCACTGGAATTCCTGGCTGGCGGCAGCGCTATCAGATCTAAGCTGGTAATTAAGCTTGGAGGTTTCCTGCAGGCACCCACATTTTGGACGCTAAGGTTCAGAATTGGGACTTATGCTTTATGACATAACCTCAAGGGACAGAGGTCACCCATAGGAAAGGAATGTCAAGGGAAGCAGGGAAAGAGGTAGCAGGTCAGGCTTGCCGGAGAGAATAGCGTCCAAGGTAAAAGAAAAACAGGCATGGGGAAAGGTGGCGGTGACTAGGTAGTAGACTAGCATGTAGATTGGAGCAGAGGGAGACAGGCTAGTGACTTCAGGTTCCCACAGGCTAAGTCCTCACTTTGGGGAAATGGTGTTTGCAAGTGGCTTGCTCAAATGGCAGGATGAGTGCTGAGGGAGGCATTTGTCAGAATTGCTCAGATTATCTGCTGGCTGTGGAACTTTATTGAGCTGAGACCAGACCCTCATATAGTGATTGGTGACATAGGGTGGTACTGGAGACATGGCTATAGAAGGTTTGAATGAGGAAGGAGATAAATCTGTGAGGAGTTTCCCCTGATCACTATGAAAGTTCTGCTCACTGTGGACACTGGTAAACTCACATGGGTGTACAGCTCAATGAGAAAAACTGGGGGCTGAGGCAACTATGTATGGTAATGCATATAGTCATGCAAAGGGATGTGATCAAATTGAAAATGTCTAAGATTCAGTACAGGGTATACTGTGGCACCAATGGCTCTGCCACACTAGGCCCACACTCAGAGCCCACAATGACTATATGGGGGGCCACAAATATGTTTGGCACCAGGGCCCACAAAAGGTTAATCTGGCCCTGACCCATATTTGGTGAAAGAGATAAGCTTTTGAGCTACAGGGAGCTCTTTCACAGTATCTCTCTAATATCCTGGGACTAACATGGCTACAACAACATTACAATAGTCTGAGCAGATTACATATATGTGGTTACCTTTAATCACTCAAACTTTATCAAAACATGAAATCAAGTTTGTTTGACAAGGTCTTATTTCCTTAATACCATGTTGACTGGCCTTAATTGTCTTCTCATCCTTTAATTTTTTATAGATTAAGTCCTGTAACAGCTTTTCCATTATTTGGCCCAGGATTGAGGTCAGGCTAATTGGCCTGTAGTTATCCAAGTCATCCAACATTTCCTTTTTTAATACTCCATGACATTAACACTTTTTTCTAATCTTCAGGGATTATTCCATTATTCTAAGATTTATTAAAATTTAACATCAGCAGGTCAGAGACCCCATTAGCTAACTCTTTCAGGACTCTTGGATACAAGTTATCTGAGCTTGTAGATTTAAAAATGTTTATCCCTAGTAGATGCTATTTATCATCCTCCTTAATTATCAAGGGAGTAGCAAGTACTTTCTCATCTTCATGTAACATGAGTATGTTATCCCACTTCTTTCCAAATACTAAATAGAAATATTTATTGAAAACTTCTGCTTTTCCTGCATTGTTATTAACAATTTTACCATCTCCATCTAGTACTGGGCTTATATTATTAGGATTTATTTTGTTTCTTATATACTAGAAAACCTCTTATTGTCCTCAGCCCTAACACCTGTGGATTTCTCTGTGAACTTATAAATGTTCTATACTCCATAACTTATCATTTATATTGATTGCTCTCTGTTTCTCCTTTCATCTATTTGTCATTTGTTGATCTAGAAATAATTGAAATGTAATTAACAGAACCCCCGCTGCCATTTTTAGAGTTACTTTTCAGAGCACAACTACACTTCAAGTGAGATTATAAAATGACTAATAAAATTTTCTTCCTTCTAACCTGTTATCTGGTTATAATAAATATTAAATGTTTCTAATCTCTTATTAACAACTTGGAAAAGAATTAGACTTGTTACATAGTAACAGGTTTCTAAAAAAATGTATGTAGTTTTTCATTTTTACATATAAAATTATCTTTGTTTGAACAAGTTCATGCAAGGAGGCATGAGGTACTACTCCTTGCACTAGCCCAGACCCTAGCACCACAGAGAAGATTCACAATGGAGTCCGTTGTCTGATGAAGACACCAAGTTCTGTGAAGGCAAGGAGAAAGTGTCTCCCAAAGGAAACTAATGAAGCAGAAGTTAGTAATGGTGGGAATTTCAATTCATATATATTTCAGGAGGAGAGACAATAGAATATACATCGTGTCAATGCCTATTATTTTAAGAAAGTAAGTCAAGAAATATATATAATTAAAAGGAAAGCAAAGCAATGTTTCCCTAGCAACTCTAAATGCTGTTTCAGTCCTGTAAAAATTCATCGTTGTTTACTCATACTTTCCAGCCATGATACATATTTTCCAGAAACACTATAAAAAGCCTGTGTTAGCTCTACCATTCATTCAACGTTTGCAAAAGAATTAATTTATAAAGCAGATATGCAGGAGTACATAAAAACGTTCATTTTTATTTATACACTAATAAATGTTCTCTTATTTTGAATGAGGCAGGACCTGGGAACATTAGGGAACTGTGTGTTTCCCTAGGGATGCTGCAGAAAATGTATTATTCAGTCTGTCTCACTCTGCTGACTCAAAATGTTGCATAAAACAGCATTCTTATCTAGTTAGGAAAATATTATACGGTAGGTACAAAAAACAGTTCTACGTCATCTCACAGCTAAGCAAAAGCAATGACTTTGGTTAGGGTTTTGCTCTAGTATTTCCCCTAACCTTTTAGTATGTTATTTTTAGACCAAACTCCTGTACACACAAATCCCAAAGAGCAGCCTGTCAGTTCTAGTAGTAAATTACAGCATAATTTCAAAAATGCTAAAGTGAGGCAAGTACTATGCACCAAAATATTAGAGAGAGGAAATACAGCAAAAACCTATAAGCAGCTCCCAAAGGAACTGAAATGCTCAGAGTGGAAATGAGCTCTGAAGACTTTGCTGTTTACATCACTGGTTTAAATCTGTTGCAGATAGCGACCCAAATGATTGTTCAATGGCCTAGATAACAGGAGTTTCTGGACTCAGTTCAGTTCTTGGTATACAGATATCCACAGCACAACTGTTTGTCAGCTGCCATACAGAGACAAAGAATTGAATGGGTGTTAAAACCCTACATAAGCTCCTACTGGTGGACACTTACTAGGCTACTGTACCAGACACACTCTCTGGCTCCCACATACTCTTGGCTACTTGGTCCTGGGCAGAATTTAGGTGGCACTGTCTCTGGGCCTCTAGGCACACAGTCCAGGTGCAGACACTGTGTCTGACATCCCTCTTGACAGTGGGGACCTGAAACAGGGTCAGGACTCACCACCGCTGGCGCCTCCTGCTGGTTACTCTGGGAACTAGCTCTTGTCAGCTGTGGAGCGCCCACTGCACGTGGTGTCTCATCCGTTGTCTGCTCTGCTGATTTGGGAACCGCATTGCTACCCGCTTGGTGGAGTCCGCTTCAAGACACTGCCCTCTGGCAGTGCCCACTACTCCATTCTCACCCCCTTCCAGGGGGCAGGGGGGTAACGACAGTCCTTCGGCTTGCACTTGCCTCAGTGGCCAACCACAATCCCAAAGTCTAGCCCCTCATCTCAGGGCAAGTTGCAATCTGTCTGTCACACTCCTCTGTGACCAGGTGCAATGCAAGGGGGGGGAAGGGAAGGGACCCAGGCCCACCCGCTACTCTGGGTCCCGACCCAGGGACCCTCTAGCCTCAGCCTCTCTCTGCCCTCCTTCTCTCCCTTCTTGTCTACCTGTCTTCCCTGGGCCACTTCCCCTTTGGCTTCATGCACCTTCTCGACTAGTTTTAGCAAGTGCCACAGCCTGGCAGGTAACTGGGCCAGAGCTCTCCTCTGCTCCCCAGAGCCTGCCCAGCACTGCTCTATCCAAGGTGCTACCTCCTTACCTCAGGAGCCAGTCCTCCTCCCTTGCTAGTCAGGGAGAGACTGTCCTCTTCTTTGCTAGGCAGCCTTTATATAGGGCCCAGTCCGGCCCTGGTTGTCTGCCTCTTTTCTTTCCCTGATTGGCTCTCCTCAGGCCTTTGCTGATTTGCTGCAGGTCTGCACAGGCTCTCCGACCTGTTCCAGCCCTTTTTCTCATGGAATGGGGCAGCTGCCCCACTACAGGACCCTATGGTTTAAGTGCTTAGGCCCTGAAAATAGTGCCGGCTTGACACATCTCTCAGAGTTCCACTGAGCTGTAGTTTACTTTTTCCCCCTCTTTAGGAACTATGTGCCCATGCAAGTAACACAGCCTTTGAAAAGGAATTTCTGAACACACACACTTTGCTTTTAGAGAAAGCAAAAGAGATATATAGATCTATGGAAAAACAACAAACACCTGCCTGCAATACCCTGCCTCAGTTTTCTCACCCTTCCTGAGAGGCTTTTATGTCTTCATATCTTTCAGGGAACCCAGGATTCTTCTTTATCCCCTTTCCTTCTGCCTACTCTTGTCTTTTGATTTTGGTCTCTCTGCTCGAGCACAGCCCACGCACAAGTTCTCCTGGGGTTTGGACATGAGTCCCAGCATCGTATCTCATTCATCAGGCATGCTGCATTCACATGCACAACCCCCTTTATCTCACAGACTTGCAGGGCAGGGCAGGAGCTGATAAAATTCATTAGCAAATCAGTATTCCTTCCAGGGAATCTCCATTGTCCTGCTAAGGCAAGTTTATTCAATTGTTGATGGTCCTTAGTATAAGTCCCATTCAGGGGTAGACATCCAGCTGTCAGTTCCCCTTCCTTAAACCAAGAAGTATGATATAAGGATAGAGTAAAAGAAAACCATAAGAGTATAATTATATAGAGAGTTCAAAAAAAATCAGGCTGGAGTTCGTAAGTTCACATAGATTCCCAAACTGTCACAACGGATAAGGATATCAAATTACCCTCTCACCCCCTGAATATGATGCTTTTGGGCCAGGGGTGGAGCAAATTGGTAGGGCAGTATGAGGAAGCTTCCACTGATGCTGCCTATACTACTAGTGTCCTATCTCTCCAGAAAGTCAGTCTCCCAGGCTGTCAGACTGAAACCTCTCACAGATTTAAACTTTTTAAAACACAAAACTCTCAGTGTTATTGAAAAGTACACTATACAGTGAGCCATGAGCCTCACTTCACAAACTATACAATAAAATATCAAGGAAGAATTAAATTGTGCTTTTGCAAATAGTTAGAATGTGAATCAGAGGATGATTTCAGCAGATCCAGTGTAGTAATTACAGGGTAGCTAGAATAAATAGACTATATTAGAAAAATGAGACAGGCAATCACAGACAAACTGTTTACTCCCCCACTACCGAATGAACAAAGTGAAAGGTCATTTATGAGGGATTTTCTGACTGCTTGCTAGTAGATTATTATTGATGTCTGTCTTTTAAGTTTACTCTGACATTCTGCAATGACATATTTAGTATCTGTGATACTGAGCACTTCTATAGTTCTTTTCAATCAAACTTCTCACAGAAATTTATAAAAGGTTAATAAGTATTATCTCCATTGTACAGAAGGAATGCTGAGGCACAGAGAGGATAAGACAAGTGATTTGTCCAGAGTCACACAGTCAGCCAGTGGTAGTGTGGACTAGAAACCTGGAAACCAGTATAGACTAGTGCCATGTTCTAACCGCTAGGAAACACAATGAATCTCCAGTGAAGCAGCTGGGTTTGCACCAGGTATAAGTCAGCACATAATTTGACCAAGAGCCTGATTTTCAGAAGTATTGAAAACTCAACTCCAGCTGAAGTCAATGGGAGCCAAGGTTTTTCAGCCTCTCTGAAAAACAGGCCTTCAATGCCTAATGATAACCCAACCTGAGATAATTAAAAGACATAACATGGACTATTGGCACAGTCCTACATTTGCTGATCACATCCTGTTAGGTGCTAAGTATCCTGTACCTATATTAATTTCAGCACTTTGTAGGATTTGGCCCAACAGTAGTAAAAAAAAAATAAAAAAAAAATCTACGAACCCAAACAATAAAGCAAGATGGAAATCTCTTTTGCAATCTGAGTGAGAGAAGTTTTCTTGTTCATTCCTTCCTCTGTATCCCTTTTGTAAGCTTCAACTCACAAACCATGTCTTTCAGGCTATTCTATTTTCAACAAAATGTCATTGCAGGACTGAGCAAATCTCCATCTTCCTGCTGCCCTAGGGCCAACCAATCTTTCCATACTGCACATCTATCTAGGGTTTTCCCATCAGACATGCCTCACAGTTCATTTCACATCTCATGGGGGAAACACAGAAAGAGTTGAATTGACTAGCTGGCATATACCCAGAAGAAAGAGGGAGATCGGCTGGAACCTGCAATGAAGTCTTAAGAGTCTGAGTGCAAGTCACGGAGGAAAGAAAGATGGCTGAGGAAGATCTATTGCTTTTGCATGGTGGAAACTAGGTAAAAGAAGCCTAATAATCAGCCCTTCCTTAAAAGACAATTTGAAATAAGATTTTTCGTACTGCTCTCATCTCTATACCACATTTTATAAAAGAACTAAAAATAGTGAAATAACAATTACTAAACTTCTTAATAAAGTGAACTTGCAAAACAGCTGAAGAAATTATTGATTTTATAACCCAGGAGTAGGCAACCTATGGCACGTATGCCAAAGGTGGCACATGAGCTGATTTTCAGTGGCACTCACACTGCCCAGGTCCTGGCCACCAGTCCGGGGGACTCTGCATTTTAATTTAATTTTAAATGAAACTTCTTAAACGTTTTAAGAACCTTATTTACTTTACATACAACAATAGTTTAGTTATATATTATAGACTTATAGAAAGAAACCTTCTAAAAACGTTAAAATTTATTACTGGCACACAAAACCTTAAATCAGAGTGAATAAATGAAGACTCGGCACACCACTTCTGAAAGGTTGCCGACCTCTGTTATAACTATCACCATACCAAGATTTCAGTCTTGTCCAATCTAATGTTTAAAGCTTTTTTTCTTTTTTCCTGTGAGTCAGATGAACTGAATGCTGTTTTAGTGTCATACTTCTGTATTTGAGAATCCTTTGAAACTATTGACCTAATCATATAGATGACATTTGGCTTACTGCCTGTAATACATTCAGAAGGTAGAATCTGCACTTGCCAGCTTTCTATTTGTTTTCACAAGTCATCCAATGTTGATTAAATTATTGTTGGGCATCTCAATTTTCACATTGAACTTGCTTGCCTAGGCACAATATTGTGAATGCTATTCTTTATTTTTATGATGAATACACATATAGAAAGATTACTGTGTATACAGCAAAAAGTATATAGAAAATGGGCTCTGATTCAGCCTTTTTTTAAATTTATGTGTACACATTCTTTTGGTCTAGTGGATCTTCTGCTTGACAGGAGAGGTGCCCTAGCAATATGCCACTCTGCCAAAACACAAAGAAAAAGCACTGATCTCTGCTGATTTTGGCAGATTATGTATGTGAATGGGGATTTTGAAGATGAGCGTGGGGATTCCCTTTTTTGACCATGTGTGCAAGCCTTAGTGTGCAGTGTACATGATATTATAACACAGATGGACAGCTGCCACCAGTATATGACTCATTACTTGAAAGAGCTGCCCATCACAGCTTGTGCTAATATTCCTGATATTAATGTTCTTAATGCTGCCACTTCTGCTGCCTCAAATGGCTTTGTATCCTCAGTGCTAGTACCAATGGACATTCCTAAGCCTTTTTCATATATGCTAATTTCACTACAATCAATGCATTTTTCTCCACGTGTATGCTTTTTAAACAGATTGATTTCCTGCAAAACAAAGTAATGATGCAAAACAAATGTAGATTCCAATGACTATTACTAGCTTCATCTATGCCTATTTACTATATTTCTTCATCTCATCCCCCCTTCCCTTCATACTAAAATCTGCCCTAAGACACCTTTGTACTATTTCATAGAATCACAGAAATGTAGGACTGAAAGTGACCTTCATAGGTCATCTAGTCCAGTCCCCTACACTGAAGCAGGACTAAGTATTATCTAGACCATTCCTGACAAGTGTTTGCCTAACCTGCTCTTAACCTCCAATGATGGAGATTCCACAGCCTCCCTAGGTAAATTGTTCCACTGCTTAACTACCCTTACATTTAGGAAGTCTTCACTAATGTCTAACCTAAATTTCCTTTGCTGTAGTTTAAGACCATTGCTTCTTGTCCTGTCCTTGGTGGATAAGAAGAAGAATTTATCACCCTCCTCTTTATAACATTTTACATACTTGAAGACTGTTATCATGTTCCTTCCCTCAGTCTTCTCTTCTCCAGACTAAACAAACACAATTTTTTCAATCATTCCTCATAGGTCATGTTTTCTAGACCTTTAATCATTCTTGTTGCTCTCCTCTGGACTTTCTCTAATTTCTCCATATCTTTCTCAAAGTGTGCTGCCCAGAACCAGACACATCACTCCATTTGAGGCCTCACCTGTGCTGAATAAAGTGGAAGAATTACATCTTGTATCTTGCTTAGAACACAACTGCTAATACATCCCAGTGTAATACACTGCCTTCAGAATGCTCTCTACAGCATGCTTTACTATAAGGTGTTTGGAAACTAACAGAAAATACCTGCTGAAAATCTGAGATTATTCTATGGAGTTAAATATCTGTACAAGATGTGTCAACAACAAATAAAGAATATATTTAAATCCCCATTTTGTGAGGCAGGGTGGATAAGAAAACACAGTGAAAATGTTTCTATTTACTAGGATAGTCTCCTGCAAAGAAAAAAAGGAATCTCATGCAATCTGCACTTGTATAAACCACACCTAAACAAATCAACAGGACTTTGTTAGTACTTGTTTCACCAAATAAATTTCTCGTAGGTCTTAGCAAAATGCAGACTCTATTGGGTGGAAGTTAGCAATCAGCACACTGTACAGCTGGTGAAGGAGGGGAAATTGTATCCAAAGGACACTAGGACAAACCCCTATTCTATCTAAAAAGATTGTGGGATTTTTAAAGTCTGCACAGAGCCAAAGAAACTATTGTTTTTAAAAGTTATAATTATCAAACCCCTCAGAAACACAGGGAACCCAATTTGTCTACCTCAAAAGCACAGAGTCATCTCTGTAATAATTTGATTCCTATGAGGTTAGCTGCTTCAAACATGATGCTCAGGCCTCTAAGCCACCCCTTTGCCTTTGAAGGTCCTCTAAGTAACCAGCTATCTGGAAACTAAGGGGAACCTGATTCCCTCAGAAGTAAAAGTTGGAAAACTGATCAGACCCTCCCCAGTTGTGAAAATGATTAAGTGCTCCCAAGGCTAGAATACTTGTGTTCATTTTGTGTGTCCTAGTTTCTGCTTCTCTTTTTTGCCGAATATAAGCTTTTCATTAAAAGTTACATTTCTAGTTCATTCTATGTCATCACAAAGTGAACCAAAGTGCTATTCCACTGTAACACTACAGGAAGAAGGTGTTGACAGACAAGCAGCAAAGCTGTTGAACTACTGTGCATGCCCCTGCTCATTACAATAAAATGTTAAAGCCTATTTAGAAATACTAACACTGGGTTGTTTATTAGATCATCTGTTTTCCAGAGCAGAACTTTCCCCTCATTGCATTGCAAGAAATACATTGTTATTTCCCCACAAAGCTGTGACATTTGTCTTTTAAATTTCACAATCCCCTTTCCATAGAGCAAATACTCACCTTGAGTGTAGTCAAGAGCAGCAGTTCCCAAACTTTATTGTTTCATGTACCACTTTCTTCATAAATTGTCATGAAATGAATCGATGGAACATCAAGTTTGAGCGCCATCAGTGGTATGTCTTCCACAGTATGGGAACCCCTGGTCTTGAGAACCAGTAAGGGTCTTACCTCCTTGGCTTAAATACTGCACAAATCATTAGGCAAGAAGTGTCATGAAAAGGATTATCTTTTATTTTATTTTTTGCATATGCAGTTATAACAACATTTCTACATTTTCATTTCACTGAGAACATTTTGTGCAGCACTACACATTCTCATACGTTTCAGCTGTAATTTCATATATTAACTTCTCAGATTTCCCCCCCTTCTTCTCACTCCCACAACCAGCTTAAGTTCCCTGTGCACATTTATATTCTGTTTCTAATTAAGCAATAAGCCACAACAGGTATGAAATTCTTGGCTATCGGTGCATGCTTTGAGTGTGTTCTGAGGCATGAGGCCATGCATACTCCAATGTGTCACACAGAGGACATAAAAATTGAAACAGTTGAGAACATTAATGAAAGATTAGGGTTTTTAATCTTTTAAACACAGTATTTTTTATATAGTGCAATGCCAGAAAAAATAGTGCCTACAGAAGGAAACCTAGAACTTTTAGAAGGGTTCCTACTGTTGATTATAAAGGCTTTGACTAGATAACAGGTGAATTGTTGGCTCTTAAGTAACTTGTCTTCTGTGGACCGAAGCAATCCTATACAGAGTGACTCTACGATACTGGGATGGTGAATCTTTTCCTCCATAGAATTTACATAAAAGGTATGCAATGCTTTGCAAAACTGCATATGCAAAGAAACAGAATTATTTTCAGAAGAGCCACTGAAGTGTGTAGTGCAGCTGAGAATAATTCCACCTCAGTGGGCATGATTTTGTGCAGCTAGGTTAGCACATTTCTCCCCAAACTACTTGTACAAAACTCCAATCTATGCTCTGAAGTGCACTCCTTAAATATGTTCTAACTGCTACTTTTTTCTTGATCAAAAAGGCTGTCCACTGTAGCACTAGGCGAAAGTTTAATTTTAATGATGCCATGGCCTAATTGTTGTTTAATAAAAGAAACATTTTTTCCTCTCAACTGTTTTTATGGCCTACAGATCTTAGTTACAATTTATAATACTTACACTAACAGCCCTCTGTCTATATGTTTTACAAGCTAAGTAACACCATGTTCTCTCTGTTATCTTTTTTTCCAGTTTATCAAATGTATGATGAAACACAAGATTATCAGGGTTTGGCAATTCATTTTATATTCATGTGGACTGAAAAAGACAGAACAAATTAGTGTCTTACTCCAGAAATAAGTTATTTGCTATTTGAATAAATAGGTGTTAGTGAAGCTATCAAGGTATTTTTCCCACTTTGAACTTTAGCATCCAGAAAGTGGGGACCTGCATGTACCCTTCTAAGCTTAATTCCTAGCTTAGATCTGATAGCGCTGCCACCAACCAGAAATTCCAGTGTCTGGTACACTCCCTGTCCCCCAAAACCTTCCCTGGGGGACCCAAGACCCAAACCCCTTGGGTCTTAAAACAAGGAGAAATAAACCATTCCCCCTCCTTTCCCCCTCCCAGACTTTCCCCTCCCTGGGTTACCCTGAGAGATACACTGATCCAAACTCCTTGGATCTTAAAACAGAGAGAAATTAACCTTCCCCTCACCTCCTTTCCCCCGCACCAATCCCCTGGTGAGTTCAGACCCAATCCCCTTGGGTCTTAAACAAGGAAAAAAACCAATCAGGTTCTTAAAAAAAAAAATCTTTTAATTCAAGAAAGAAAAAGTAAAAATTATCTCTATAAAATCAAGATGGAAAATGTTTACAGGGTCTTCAGCTTATATAGACTAGAGAGACTTCCTCCCCCCTAGCCTGAGATACAAGTTACAGCAAACAGAGGTAAAAATATCCTTCCAGCAAAACACATGTTCACAAGTTAAGAAAACAACATAAGCCTAATCCACCTTTTCTAGCTAGTACTTACTATTTTGAATGTGAGAGACTGTTTCAGAAAGATTGGAGAAAGATCTGGTTGCATGTCTGGTCCCTCTTAGCCCTAAGAGCGAACAAAGAACAAAACAAACAGCACAAACAAAGACTTCCCTCCACCAAGATTTGAAAGTATCTTGTCCCCCCATTGGTCCTCTGGTCAGGTGTCAGCCAGGTTCACTGAGCTTCTTAACCCTTTACAGGTAAAAGAGACGTTAACCCTTAACTATCTGTTTATGACAGAAGCTAACATGGATAAAGATTTTCTATCATTCTTGAATTCGTTAGTCACGATTTCCATTGCCCTGTATTGGTTTTTACTTTTGATTTGTATTTTGCTGTTTCATGCATTTTTCCACGGGTGTTGGTGAGGTTTGTGATTGACTGAGTGTGCAAAGCCAAATTTTAAAATATAATATTGAAAATGTTGCCTAAATATGTTCACAATCAACTATATTCCCCAGTAGTTGGAGCTGTA
Source organism: Chelonoidis abingdonii (assembly GCF_003597395.2). Classification (NCBI taxonomy): domain Eukaryota; kingdom Metazoa; phylum Chordata; order Testudines; family Testudinidae; genus Chelonoidis; species Chelonoidis abingdonii. The sequence continues at coordinate 269,899,528 of NC_133769.1, forward strand.
GGAAATGGAGTGCAAAGCATTGCACACAGAGCAATTTAAAATACTTAATTCTTTACACACGTAAATCCATCACCTAAATCTATGAGCATGAGCTATGTTCCTCTAACTATGAGGAAAATGTGCTTATACATTTAAATAGATAACTAAGCCCCGAGAACCTCTCACTTATTGTTCATCTTTTGCTTAAGAAACTGGGTCGAGGCCCTTTGGAAAATATGGCCCACACGGTAAAAATGAATTCTTGAGTAGCTAACTATGCTTCTCAGGTTTCATAAATAATTTCAAGAGTTGGATGTACATAATTTTAATATGTAAAACCAGTGACTTTCAAGCAGTGACTATGGGCAATTCTAGTAGCACTATAATCCATGGAATTACAATGGATCTTCCTTACTAAACCAGAATACCAGTCCAGAGAGCTGGTTGCACAGTTCTTATGGACAGGAGTGGGAAATCCTCTCTGGATACCAGTCTACAGTAAAAGAGCCACATAGAAAAATCAAAGAGCATAAAAGAAACTCAGTATGAAATTTCACTGATTAGCCACCTAAATTTTAGGGGGGAAACACAGGAATTTATGCCCCATTTCAAGTGAATTTTAGGATGCAACCCCAACCATGGAATCACTATCAAGACCTCCATAATTAATTTTACACACAACAGACATATTGTGTTTGCATCTTGTAACAAGGCGGTCTGTCCTCTTGAAGGGTAATGGGACCTGGAGCCATCCAACCCCATCTGAAGGTCTCTTGTAATAATTGGGGCCTAGCAGGACTGCTTTAAGATTCATGAATTGTCACAATGCTCTGTTAAATAAAATTATTTAAGAAACATGTAAGGAGGACACAGAAAGACTGAACTAATTTAAACAGAGAGGATCTACTGATACCACCGAAGACCTGGGCTAAGATTATGATTGGTAAACAAGAGGAGTACAAGACCAGAAATCAATGGACCAAAATTGGTGCTTCAAAAATTAGAATTAATTGGTGAACACGATAATGAAAGGCTGCGCTATTCTGCCCATTGCCCCTCTTTGGGGGACCTTCAAAAAGGAACTCTGAGGCGAAAATGAAATGTTACCACCACTACTGTTGCCACGGCAGAAGAATTTTTATTATGACGTCCAAACACTGACACACCAGTGGGAAAGCTTGACCATTTTTGCTGCACCAGTGAGGACCCCCAGCCTTATACATGTGAGATTTTGCTCTCTTTTCCCCTCCCTTATGTGTCCCTTTCCATCCTCCACTATCTTTCTCCTGTCCTCTCTCTCTTTCTTGTCTTTTCATCTGATCCTGAAATCAACTGCACAGCATGGCACCAGCACACCGAGATGAGATGGCTCATCCAACTCTGCTCAGCCTGAGAAGGACCAGTGAAGGAGAGGGTCCTGATCAGACCAACCAGATGACAGCCCAGACTGGAGAGGAAAGCTGGACTCCAGAGCAACAGCAGTTGTGGCCGACCTGCAAGCCCAAAGTGTCTGTCCATGACTGACCAGCCACCTTATATCCTCAGAACACCAACAAAATGTGTATTTCCCTCATATTTTACTATCCTATCTCTTCTCTCCCTCCTGTGTCTGTCTGTTTTGTCAAAAAGCAGGAAAGTAATTATCGATCCAGATTCAAAACTGAACTACAGAGCTAACCCCTTTCTTCCCCAAACAACAAGGACTGCTTGAAAGAATAAGAGACTCTAACCAATAATCCCTCTCCTTAAAAAGAGACTTTGAGAGGGCTTGATTAAGTTTGTTGTATATAATCACTCAATTTCACTTTCTATGCTTTTTGCCTTGATTTCATTCTTCTCCTTTTGTGTGTTTCAATCAATAAACTTCTAACCTTTGGCATAAATTTCCTAATGTGTTTGCCAGGGTGCTAAGCAGGTTGAGCAGTAATCAGTGTCTGTAATCAGAATCCTGAACCTCATTTAAAACAGTTAATATTGTACAGTGACCATCATGTTAACACATTTGACTTTTGGGGCCCATTTATTTCACCAAAATTAATACAAACAGGCATCTTTACGAACTGATAGTTCCAGGAAGATTCACCAGACCAAGCCAGGAATAGGACCAGGTGCTGAATCTTACCTGTTGAGGGTTATAAGTGGGATCTTAGCTCCATCAGTAGGACCCTAGAGTTCAGAGAGACCTCCAGGGAAACTCTTCCTTAGTAGAATCAGGATGAAGGTGGGCTGAGGAAGCCTTCCAGGATTCCAGCATAGTCCCAGGAAGGACATATGAAGAGACCCTACCCAAAGGGCAGAAGTTTGAGCCCCAAGACCATGGCTAGGAAAAGGCCAGAGTGGTGAGGAGTCCAGAGTGAGATGGACAGTTCCCCTACTTAGAGGGGGCAGGGAATTAAGAGAAAGCTGCGGACTGAAGCTCTTAAACAAGGGTAAATGGAAAGTCCTGAGGAAAGAAGGGAGGGTTTGAGTCTCGAAGGGTCAAATGAACTGAGTGTTTATTTTATAAGGGCTTAATAAATCAGACACCAGAAGGAAGCATGTCACTTTAAAATTCTTGACTGTGTGGAAGTTGATTAGAGAATCAAGAGGGGAACTGAGGTGGGGTGACTGCAGTATCACACCACAGGGAGGCATGATCTGGGACTGCACCCTGCAATACTTCCATTAAAAAATTCCTGTAATTTGACCAAGTATCAAAGAATTAACTGTAGACTGATTGCACTGTACTCTGAGCATTTACTGAAGATGAAATGTCTTATGGCACACACATGAGTGTAGCAGATATATGGTTGTTACATAATTCTTTAATGGATATGTAGGATGGATGGTTCTGATTTATGACAAGTTCTCCAGATAACTCAAGTGGAAGGGAAAAAATGCTGTGAACAATCTCTTGCACATCCAATTATGATGTCTCAATCTCATCCTGACTTCCCATAGAACAGATCATTCAATAAAACTTAGAATTTCTCTGCCAGCACATTCAATTCCTTTATCGGTTTAACACTGCACCTACAACTTGCTTTGAAAGAATTGTATTTTTGAGTTGTTGGAATGCTTTCACATAAATCTCTCATCTTTTGTTCACTTTAACTTTGTTTGAAGAAAAATTATTTTGGTAAGTGTCTTGTCAAACTACTGCTGAGTAATTCATAGCTGTTTAAAGTAGAACGAAAAAAAAGAGGTCAATCAAGTAGAATTTAGTCAAGAGTAAAAGCATTTCTAAACTGTGAAACTTTGATTATCATTTACAAGCAACTGATGTGGTCTGTGTGATGATGTCTTAATTTTGACAGGTGTAAAGGTGTAGATTTAATTCAAATAATGGAAGGAAAGATTGAGTGCCCAATGCTTTTCTGGCACAACTCCACTGGTTTCACTGGAGTTACAACAGAGAATTTAATCCTATGATTAGGAAAGAAAGCCAGCCTAACATTTCCATTTTACTAAGGGTTCTTTCAACACATTATAGTAATAGAGTGTTTAAAGTTGTCACATTTCCAGTGAACATTTGTGCCCATTTAAAATAAGGGATGTTAGTTCAATGCACAACAATGTAGGAGACCGAGAAACGAGAGTTGCACTTGGATCTTGGTCCTATGAGGTCTAAATATGTCAAGAAGAGCTGATTACCCTATCCTAGCAGCCTCTCTGAGAGTGCATGAGCATCATGTATAGCATTTGAAAGGAGACAAGCCAAAAACTGAGGTCTATAAATATCTTGGATTTAACAATACTATCCTAGTCTATATAAGTTTTTATATCACATTCCCAAAGCAGCCCATGTTCTCTTCCATTATACTGCAAAGAAAGGAGCAAAACGGCAGTGATCATTTTTGAAAATCAGGCTCCAGTATACCACACTGAGAAGAAATACAACTATGCAGTATGATCCCTATCACTATGTAGCTGCACCAACTATCCTGTTAACATAGATCAGGGGTGGGAAACCTACAGCCTGCAGGCCAAATCTGGCCAGTTGATCCATTTAATCTGGCCTGCGGCAAGTCTCCGTGCCGCGAGCTGGAAGCCCTAAGCCTTGCCCCACCCCCGCAGTGTACCAGGCTGTTTGAGGCCTCGCGGTCTTACCACACCCTGCCCAGAAAAGGAGCAGTGAAGGTGGGTCCTCCAAGCCTTCCTAGAGAGGCTGCAAGGAAGTAACCAATCAGCACAGCTGCACCAGTTAAAAGGAGTTGAGCATCTTTGCTGGTGAGGGACAGAGGAGCAAGGAAGGTGCTTCTTGCTGGAGTTCAAGGGAGAACCAGAAGATGGGTTCTGGTGACAATGGCATTCTGTGAGGAAGAACTTCAGTCCTGAGGTAAGGGTGAAGCGGAAAAGGCTATGTGAGAAGTGGTCCAGGGAACAGCAGTAATAATTATTAAAGGAAGTGGGATGTGGCTGTTATTTGTAGAGTCCCTGGGTTGGCACCTGGAGTAGTGGATGGGCCTGGGCTTCCCCTGTCCTGACACTGGCTGAGTGGCCAAAGCCCTGAGAAGAGGACAAGTGTTGTTTAGAAGCCTAAAAAAAAAAGGGATAGGATTTAAAGGACTCAAGGATGGGGCTGAAGACCATATGGAAGGCCAAGCATTTGTTGAACTTTGTTGCCCTCCCTGGAAGGTGACTGAATGTTAGAGGTGACCAGATTGGAAAGCTGGGTCAGTGAGACCCACTGAGGACAAGGAGTCTCCCAGGAGGAAGCCCTGGGGACACTGCTATATAACAGGACAGGAGTGGACTTGAAGCTAGCCCAAAAGAGGCTGAGAATTGAGCCTAGAGACAGGGCTGCAGACACCAAGAACAAAGTGATAGTCATCCATTTTAGATTTTGTGTGATTTAGCCAGATGGCTGACCCATTGAAGAGCTACCTGACGAGAGCAACAGCCAACAGGGGGCACCACAAGCAGCGAGAGAGAGAGTGAGTGCAGGTTTGTACCAGATTGACAGGAGGTGTTCATGATATGTGATGTCCCCATCACAAATACCAACAATGTTCTCAATACTGTACAGTACATAAAAATAAAGACAGCCCTTGCCCAGCAAGTATATGTTTAAGCTTAGTTACGGTTATCAGATATCTAAAAGGTCAAATATTCTTCCTTAATATTTATTTGTCTCTGATTTGTGCTTTTAGCAGAAAAGAACATTAATAATTTTGTGCAGCACTAAGTGTTTTCTCAATACTGATTCTGGCATCATTCACATTTCCCTCCTTCTGAAAATCACCTGTCAAATGTACCCTTTGTTGCACAGAAAAAAGGGCGTGCATAGACTCCATAGGATTGTGCATACGCGCCTTTCGTTAGCATCTGTACTCCATGGTAGTTTCTGCTCCTGCTCCCTCATTTACATAGTAGTTTCAGAATGCTGCTACCATGTTCCTCCTGAGAGTTTGACTTTATGAATATGATTCCCTATGGACTGTTATATCTTCCTATTATTAGAGATCTTTGGAGTATAATACAAGTCACATCTGCTTTAGTGTTTAATTTATTTTTGTTTGAGGAGTAATGTTTTACATCTAATGCATGTTTCAATCTTTTCTTTACTCTGGCAGTAGGTATAGCAAATGCAATGCTAATAAAATTAGTAAACAATCCTCCCCACCCCACAACATCCAGTGTATTATAAGAGATCAATCACCAACGGAAATACCTCTGAAAATTATGTTAGGTTTTTATAAAGAAGAGACTCCACAGTGTGTTGACTAAGCCAGATGCTGTCATGAGGCTACACAGTTTTGCCTGGCCACCTCCTGTGCTACAATCTGGTCTGTGCTAGGGAATTTCTTCACTGTGGCTGTAAAACAAGCATATTTCATGAACAGTCAAAAGGTTTTAAAATACAGCAAGTATGAACATAAGAATTGCACTGGCACTGAATGGGAAAGAGACAGAGACAAATTCATTGTTAACAAATTGAATGGTTTATGCCAGCAGGGAAACTACTCCTAAGTCTTAGTGTCTCATACACGGTACAACAGCAGGGAAATAGATTTCTCCCAGTTGAAGAGATGCAAAAATACACTATTTTCCATGAATAATATAATCCATAGTACAATAGACCCACATATTACATATTTTTATTTTAAATTTCAATTCTGACTGGTCCTCACCCTTTCAGCTTTCAATATCTTACAGATTTACTATTGACAATACATAGCTGCACTGTACAACTGGACAAGAGTTAGAGGGAAGAAAGCTGCAGATTTTGGCAGCTGAGTAGAGATGCTTGAGCCTTTGAGCACCTGAAATGGTTTAGGATAAGTATATTAGTTGACTGTTACTGCTTATATCTTCAAAACAGTAAAAGAGCCAAGGATGGTGGCATTTAAATTGTCATCTTTAAGTTTCAAAGTCAACAACCCAGTGAGAAGTTCATGCCATGAGGGGTATTTAGAAGCAGGAAGACAACACTAAAACAATTAACATTTTAAAGGCTTTCTTTACAATCACAGAAGCCCTTAATTAACATTAATGCTGTCATAAACAAAAGCTTAGATTCTGGAACACAATTCTGCAACACGAGATGAACCCTGCAGCAAATTCCATAGACCGCCAGGATACCTGGGCCTACATCCCTCCCTCTCGGCAGATATCTGACTGTGACATAGTTGAGCATTACTTCTGAGGAAATTCTGCACCAAAATATTAAAATTTCTGTGCACAATATTTTAAAATTCTGCATATTTTATTTGTCAGAATAATGCAATATAATTACTCTGGTTTCCATTATTTTGGTAATTTATTTAAACTACAATACAATGGACGGAGAACGGGAGTGGGGAGCATTGGAGGAAATCCTCAAATGCTCTTGCCTAATAATAATGTAGCTAGGTTTGGCCCTTTATTTCTATTTATTAGTCAAAAAACATATGCAGCCATATGCTCAGTGTTACATCATAAGCAACTGAAGAACAAGTGAGGGCTGGGGAATCAAACTCAATTTATATTTGCTACTGACCATCTCCAGAAAGGTCAGTAGGAAATAGTTCCTTGACCACATTTTCACAGGAAATTTTTTCAGTCCAAAAATTTAGATCAGTTCTAATCACTGAAGCACCTTAAGCATTTATTATACTGTCCTTTACGCCAGTGTTTCCCAAACTTGGAATGTCACTTCTTTAGGGAAAGCCCCTGGCAGACTGAGCCGGTTTGTTTACCTTTCATGTCCGCAGGTCTGGCCGATCATGGCTCGCACTGGCTGCGGTTCGCTGCTCCAAGTAAACAGGAGATGCTGGAAGCAGCGCGGGCCGAGGGACGTATTTGCCGCCACTTCCAGCAGTTCCCATTGGCCTGGAGCGGCGAACCGCGGCCAGTGGGAGCCGCGATCAGCTGGACCTGTGGATGTGGCAGGTAAACAAACCAGCCCGGCCCGCCAGGGGCATTCCCTAAACAAGCGTCGTCCCAAGTTTGGAAAACACTGCTTTACACCATTCTGGCAATGTAAAGAAGCCTTAAACTTTTACACCTGTTTTATACTCCTGGGGAAATTCACAAATACAATAGGAACAATTCATTAAGCAGGCAGGCTGCTACATTCTGCTCTGAGGGGAACAGAGCTTGCCCCATGCTTATCACCTCAGAAATACCCTGAAGCCCTTCCCCTCCATACAAATTATACTGCAATAGAGAGTGAGAGGGACAGTCTCTCTCTCTCTCACACACACATACACATGACTGCACACTCTCCTCAGGCGGTGATTTATGTCTCTACCAGCTGCTCCGGGTGCCCAAATAAACCTGCCTGTGCTGCCAGGGATCAGCGCATGACTGCTCTTGTACCTTTTCCTTTGCTTCTTTGTCAGAAGTCATTTTTCTGCAGGGAAGCAAAGAAATCTGCAAGGGACATGAATTCTGCACACACACAGTGATGCAGAATTCCCTCTGGTGTAGAACATGCTCCCTGTAAAGTTCACTGATGACATCAATGGGGCAAGCCCTCAGAGACAGACTTTGCCCTCAATTTTTCCTGACCCTCACTAAAGTCCATTTTAGCCTGATATATTACGTTTAAATTTTTAATGCATTTCTGGGAGAAGGACAGAATTAGGCGTTCAAAGAACAAGTCCTACCCCAACTATGACATATGAGAGGGAGCTCCCCTGAGTTCTCTATCAAAAGTAGCAGCAAGAGGCAGCTGCCCAGATGCTAAAGATTGAAACTTGAGGTTCCTTTACAGCTTGTAGGGAGTTTGAGAGTAATGGAGGATGGGGGTAATGGAGAGACAGGATCATTCCCCCACAAACCCTGCATAATGATGGAGACAAAGAGTCTACCTCCCCTGGACTAGATACCCAGGAGCATTTGCCCTCCCTTCCCCAGGGCAGGCACACACGGCACCCTCCCCCATGCCCAAGAAATAAACAGGAAAGGGGAGTAGACTCTCACTCCAATGCACAAAAGGGGTTTGATTCTTTGAAGGGCAGGAGAAGGTTAGGGATGAGACAGACATACACATACCCCAAAAAGGAAATAAAAACAGGCTAAAGTTAGTGTCAGGGATTTAGCAATGCTGTGAGGTGGATTCAGGGAAGCAATGCTGTGAGGTGGACTCAGGGACTAGTAGAACTGACAAATTCAGCACAAAACTGCCCTATGGCCCTCCTGCCTGCCATCCTGCCCTTGAAAATACCTCTAGTGGAAAGGCTCTCTGGCACTTGTGGAAGTGGTTTTGTTCCCCCTGAACCCCACAGGATGCATTGCTGGGCCAGGGTGGGTCAGGCATGGCAGGAAATAGTCATGGCTAGGACATTCCTATGCCCTTAGCTATTCCCCTGCAATCACAAGGCCCATAAAGTCTATCATATCCAAGGCACAATAATTGTTACGGAATCTCTGAGGGTTTCCCTAATGCATTCTGGGGGCTAAATCAGCCCAAGATAAGGGATGCATTTCCCCCCCTCTAAGTAGTGGTTTCAGCACCAGTGCAGGCATGAAATCAAGACTATAAATTCAATGATGATATCAAAAAGAAAAACTTCAGAGACAAACTGGCAGATCACTGGTAAAATAAAATTCTAAAAAGATGTTGACAATTTTTAAAAATCAGACTGCTGGTAGTCAGCATCTTTTAGGACGGCTAGTGAGAGACTACCACTGAGCTTCTGGAGAACTTGGATATAGCAATATTCCATTTAATTTCACAATGAAATAGAATGTAAATTCTGAGATGGTTTATATGTACTGCATTGTGCAAATTGCAATTCCCACACATAAAAACACCTACTTTACCTACTTCACTTTAAGCAGGAGTTGTGTTACAGCCAAGTATATTTTATTTGCATTGTAACAGAAAGCCTGGTTTTGTCACACATTATGACTTTTCTTTTTCTGGTTATTATGAAGTTGTATGACAGTCTATCCAGTTTGATATTGGATTAATTTGTTTTTTAAATTCCTTTTAAGGAAACTGCATTCTATAGCAACCTGGCAGCCTATGGAAACAGGCAAAGCTTCACTGAGATTTATATATGTCTGCCTAATAATTGTAATGTATTCGCTTACTTATTTCGTATAACCTGAAGACATGTACAGTAGGAAAAAAGGGATGCTTTTGTGATTAATATACTTCATTGCAGGCAGAATCCGAATCCATGATTCCAACAACATAGGCAACATGTCATTTGTAATTAATAGCAATGTAGCCTGCGATTGATGGTTGTGTTTGAAAGGTCATGCTCTTGAGTTATGGATTGTATTTGCAGCATCAACCTTTCTCAGAAAATGTGATGGTTTTGTGTTGTTATGAGCAATGGAGAAACAACTGACTAGGATAATGTGAGAATTTCTCCAAATGCTGACTTCAGGATGAACCTGCCTATTTGGAGAATTGTTAACTTTAAATGGAATTGCTCCTACATCCTCAATTCATACCTAGAGGAACTGCCCTCTCTGGGAGAGACAATCAATTTTAGTTCAATGATAGCTCTCACCTGGACCTCTCCCTGAGCACAAACCAGAAACAGTGCTTCATTATGCTTACTGTGTTTGTGATGTGGGTTATCTGTGACTTGAAACTGAAATGAGAATGAAATGCAATTCTCTCAAGAGGAAGTGCCAGAGGTCCCAGTTTTTAAATGCACAATGCAGTTTCCCAATCTCATGTCTCAAGTCAGTTTTATGTTTATTCATTCTTACCAGCACTCGCATTATAATTGACTTTATTTGACTAACAAGAAATGTTCATAAGGGATTTTCTTCTATAATGTGTTTGCACAAAAGCTTCAAGCTTATTATTGAAGAAAAGGCTCTAACTGCACTGTTGCATGATGGCCAGTCTTTTCTTCACTTTAAAAATTACCTGAACACAGGTGTCTTCTATATCAGTGCTTCTCAAAGCCAGTCTGCCACTTGTGCAGGGAAAGCCCCTGGTAGTCTGGACCAGTTTGTTTACCTGCTGTGTCCACAGGTTCGGCCGATTGCAGCTCCCACTGGCCGCAGTTCGCTGCTCCAGGCCAATGGGGGCTGCAGGAAGGGCGGCCAGCATATCCCTCAGCCCGCGCTACTTCCTACAGCCCCCATTGGCCTGGAGCGGCAAACTGCAGCCAGTGGGAGCCACAATCGTCCGAACCTGCAGATGTGGCAGGTAAACAAACTGGACCGGATCACCAAGGGCTTTCCCTGCACAAGCTGTGGACCGGCTTTGAGAAGCACTGTTCTATATGGATTCTTAGGGTGAAAGCCTCAGGAGCCATGAAAGCCAGGGTAGGTGGGCTTTGTACAGGCTGATGTGCACAGGGGTTGAAAGGCACAAGCTGCTATTTCAGGTGTTGGGTTGCTGTAATGGATGAACACTGTTACACACTCTCAACCCAGAGTGCTTGGCCAGAAAATGCCAGTAGTTCATGGAATTACTAGCCATGCCTCTACGCCGTCCCCTCCCTAAGCATACTCACTACCACAGTTATGCTCCTGCCTTTCAAGCCTTGCAGGAGGGCAGGATTTTCCTATTAATCCTGAGCTAAATTATGTGGCATAATTCTGACAACCATTTTCAGGAGTGTTTTCTGGATCATTGTTTATAAGATATTATAATAGCACCTGCTAGACTTCTTCTTTTTATGAGTTTTAAAAACAGTCCTAAAAACTCCATTCCCAGCTGAAATTTGGCACTTAAGCTACCAACCTGAAGGAACATTTAAAAAATTATATTAGAATGAATTTGGCCATTTTTAAGTTAACAAGTATAATAAAAAAAGAATGGGCAAAATTTACAGCTTATACTGTTAACATGTACTTACTGCCATTGTGTCTTATTGTACAGTGACATATCCTGGCCCCATATTATGCTAGGTTTGCCAACTTTCCATTTGCAGAAAACCAAAGAACCTTTCCCCGCCTCCTGGACCATCCCTTCCCCAAGACCCCGCTCCCTGCCCCATCCCTTCTCTGAGGCCCCACCCCTGCTCACTCCTTCCCCCCTCCTTCCATCTCTTGCTCTTCCCCATCCTCCCTCCCTCACTCATTTTCATCAGGCTGGGGCAGGGGATTGGGGTGCAGGAGGGCGTGACAGCTCCAACTGGGGGTGCAGGCTCTGGGGTGGGGCTGGGGATGAGGTGCAGGAGGGGACTCCGGGCTAGGGCTGGGGTTTGGGGCACGTGAGGGGGTGAGGAGTGCGGGCTCCGGGGAGCGCTTACCTCAGGCAGCTCCTGGAAAGCTGCTGGCATCACCCTCTGGCTCCTAGGCACAGGGGTGGCCAGGTGGTTCCGCGCACTGCCCCTGCCTGCAAGTGCCACCCCCGCAGCTCTCACTGACCGCGATTTCTGGCCAATAGGAACTGCAGAGCCAGCGACTGGGGCAGGGGTAGCCCCTGTGCCTAGGAGTCAGAAGGAGATGCCAGCAGCTTCCCGGAAGCCAGGCGGAGCTAGGTAGGGAGCCTGCCTGCTCTGCTGAGGGTAGCCAACCGGACTATTAATGGCCCAGTCAGCTATGCTGACTGGAGCCGCCCGGGTCCCTTTTTGATCAGGTGTAAAACAGTAATAGATTGTGTGTGGTAGAAACTATTTATATATGTAGAGTATTTTGTTTGATTTGGGCTTTGGTATTAACTTAAAAGTCACAGAGCAATGTCTATTCTCTTATGCGATGAGTCAAGCAACTGATTGGAGCACAACTGGAAAAGGTGAAATTTTTTTCTGTTCATATAATCACCATGGCATAATGCTTTAAAACTTAGTGGATATATATCCCTTCTCCCAACAGACCAATGTCACTCACTATCCATTTCTACAGGCTAGTGCCTTCAGCCACTATTAGTACCCATCCTAGTCTTCTCAAGTATCCAGTTTGCATTGTGCAAACAAGACAAGCAGGCAGTTTAAATCCCCAGCCAGAGCCCTCACCTCCTGCACCCAACCCTCTGCTCCAGCCCTGAGTCCCTAATCCCCAGCCTCACCCTCTAGGCCATACCCCCAACTGGAACCCTCACACCCCTGCACCCCAACCCTCTGCCCCAGACCCACCCCAGAGCCCACACCCCCAGCCACAGCTCTCACACCCCTTGGAGGTGGGGTGGGGGGTGGGGCAAGAGTGTTCGATTTTGTGTGAGTAGAAAGTTGGCAACCCCAGGTGAGCTGATGGAGCCATGTGCTAGGTCCACAGGGTGGGTTGTGCAGAATCTGACCCATCTTCCTTTCTCTCTGCACTACATCATCAGAATTGTGATAATCCCATAAACTCTGGGCCACATACACGGTCAAGGATTGGAGGGAGCCCAGATCAGCTCTCTTCCTCCCACCACAGCTGCTCTGTTAGCTCCGTGGCATTCCCAGTACAGTGTCTGCTGTTGCTGCTTTAGCAGCAGCATGAGCCCAGCCTTAGAACGTTTGCATTCATTTATTTAGTTCCCTTCAAATCCATATATCCTAATAGTGTAATCAGAGTTTCTAGTGCTGTTTATTTCTCTCATACACTGGCCCAGACACACCTCAGAAAGCTCTGACTGCCTCTGCTGATGCCACTGACAGGAGCAGAGCCCTTTGGTATGCCTCACTGCTACTTCAGATGGCCAAGCAGCAAACAGAAAATAAGCAGTTTTAGGAGCTTTCTGGACATTAACGGTGATTCAAGAAGGGAAAGAGGCACTGGGAAATAAATTCAATTAAGCTGCAGGTCTGTTAAAGCTGTGTGCTTCTTAGGAGAGCTCAAATTCTGAAGGTGCTGTGGCCATCACCTCCCACCTACAACCTACTACATACACCCTGCTGCAAATGAGGCTTCTGAACAAAGACATTCTGTAAGGAAGTACTATTTATAAGAAATACGATTCTTTCCTCCTATAATACAAAAGGTTAGTACCTGACTGTGAGGGTGCAGACATACACCTCTAATGTCTAGTACTGTCCATGCTTCAGTTTAACTTCAACAACAATGCATTACAAGTGATTAGATTGCTCTGGTACTTTGGACCCTCTAGTAAAAGCCAAAAAAAGTCTTCTCCTGGGCACAGACAAAAGTCCTGAATGAAATAAACAATTCTTTTATCCCTCCCCTAGGTTTGATAGTACTGCCAGGTCCCCCAGTGTGCAGCAGGGGTTCAATCAGGCAAAATAACTGTAGTGCAGTGGTGCCCAGTCTCTGCTTCTGCACTGGACTCCAGGTGCAGGCCTGATGCAGAGGAATACTCATCTGTTCTGGTCTCAATGCTGCGACCTTTTCCCTGGTTCCTCCTTATTTGGGAAACTCAGAACCAGTACTATTTGCTATCATGCTTGGGAGTTCACTGGCAACCAGCTCCACCCTCATACCAAGAACATGGAGCTGTTATAGCCTGCTTCCCACAGCAAGGCTTGTTCCTGCCCAGTCAGGTGCTCCTTCTCCAGATTACAGTGCTCTGAACACTTGGATTTAAAAGGTCTGCAGCAGTGACACCAATTCAGACTTTTGGGAGGAGGGGCACAATTCCAGTCTCTACCCCCTAGAAGAGACCCCGTTCCACTTCCTGATCATCCTAGCCACCCAGGCAGAGACCCTCGGTCTCCCTCAGTCAGAAAGTCCACCCCTCTCATTCCCACACAATGCACGAACTGATACTGCCAGGAGTCAAGTTCTAAGTGGACTCCCTGATGCTCTGCTGATCAAGAACAGATTCCCCATACACCAGGTCACAAAACCATTTGGATTGGCCCACCCCCCATCTGCATGGAGGTGCGGCCGGGCCAAATTTGAGTGGTACTGGGACACTGGGCACCAAGTCACAGTGCCACTCACTGAAATTTAGTCTGCTTGTCCCTCCATCTGTACAGAGAGGTGGGCAGGTCAGTAAGCATTAGGCTTACCTTTAACTGACCTTAACTGTTAACCCCAGCCATCCCACGCCAGCCGGAGGGACCCCAGCCCTGGCCACATTGGGCCAGCCAGCCAGAGTGTCCCGAGCCCCACACTGTCCGGAGGGACCCCAGCTCCATCTGGGCTGGCATGACCCTAGCCCTGGCTGCGCTGGGCCAGCTGGACAGAGCAACCTCAGCCCCAACCTCACCACGCCAGCTGGAGTGACCCCAGCCGCCTGGGCCAGCGTGACCGCAGCCCCAGCTCACCTGCGCTGGCCAGCCAAAGTGATCTCAGTTAAAGGTTAATCGATATAATTTTAATCATTTAACTGGTTAACTTTTTCAACCAATATTTACATCCCTAACCCAAATCCTTTAGGTCAAAATCAATTCCTTCAATTTCATCCCTAATCAACTGACAGCTAGTAAAGTCATAGAGCAGCAGTGCAGTGTGTGCCTTGTAGGAAACAGTGCTCAATATACAGCCTGTTGCATTCAGCACTAGCTGCAGTTTCCAAATGTGTTCCCATGGAGAATATACTGCAACAATCCAAAGTCAAAGTGACAGTGGCACAGATAACAGTGGCAAAGGCTGTATCTAAAAGGTAAAAATGACATTATCTTGTCAATTGCAGATAAGAAACACATGTAACCCCCAAAGAGATTACCTAGATTCCTGGGTCTCTGTGTGCTGGCAGCTCAGGGAGAAGCCCACTCTCCCTGGTAGGCAGGTGGAGCCAAGGGCAGACTCAGTATGATAGGAAACCAAAAGGGAGAGGGGAAAGACACTATTTAAGAGGACAGGGGCCCCTGTCTGCCTGCGGAAGAACAGCATTTCCTCTATTTGCTTCCTCCACCTTATTCCTCCCCACTTTAGCCCATTTTGTACTGAGTCTTAGCTAGCTATTTCCATCCACCCCACAGTCTCTATTACAGTGTTTCTCAAACTGGGGTCGCTGCTTGTGTCGGGGAAGCCCCTGGCGGGCCGGGCCGGTTTGTTTACCTGGCCCATCTGCAAGTCCAGCCAATCGCGGTTCCCACTGGCTGCGGTTCGCCGCTGCAGGCCAATGGGGGCTGCTGGAAGCGGTGGCCAGTAAGTCCCTCAGTCCATGGTGCTTCCAGCAGCTCCCATTGGCCTGGAGCAGTGAACCACAGCCAGTGGGAGCTGCAATCAGCCGGACCTGCGGACGCGGCAGGTAAACAAACCGGCCCGACCCGCCGGGGGCTTTCCCTACACAAGCAGCGACCCCAGTTTGAGAAACATTGCTCTATTATATGCCAAGTAAGTCATTTCACTGACACAGTAGTTAAAGATATGGAATATAAATAGGGTGTCGTGGACATGCTGAAGACATTGCAACTCATACTAGCCCTCCTCACAGCATTGCATACACATAGAACAAAAGGGGAGACGAGACAGGATAATATTACTATCCTTCACTTACTAAGTGTTGCTTGGTAAGAGTTAGTACTTGTATCATTCACAACATTGTTTTCTCATATTGAGAGCCCAATTCTATAGCTATGATACACCTAAAATTCCCATAGAATTCAATGAGAGTTTTGGATATGCAAACGCTGCAGTGTCAGGTCCAAAATTTTATAGCAGAGAAAGCTGTATATGTAACATATACTTCTCAGGACCACATTTTTAAAGGAGGTGTCTTGAGGTCCATGCGCAATTACTGTGATTGTGCATGCGTAAGTGCCCATTTAGATGCCTAGTTATCCATTTTCCCATGAGCAGCTGATGTCCACATTCAATCAGTGATTTTATCAACAACCAGCAAAAAATAGTGTTCCCATCTTTTCATGAAAAGCCTTCTCCTTTGAGCATGCTATCCTTAAACTTACGCGTGGGGCCTGACCCATGACACTTACACTAACATTTATGGTTGCTGCTTGGCTTGTATGCAAGCCGACAATGTGCTCTAACTGAGTATACAGGTGATGCAATGCTATATTGTGTTTTTCTCCGTCGTATCCATTTCAGTGATATAGTGGTACAGTATATTCTCCTCTCAATGCATGTGCATGGTTTCCATTTGAGGATATTTGTGTTCGTTCAGGAATAATGTAGATTATAACAATGCTATCTAGACAAGTTGTTACTGTGGACTTTGTTGTCAGCATAAGGGCAGCTACCAGTTTGGGAGGACAAATATAGTAGCACAGGAGCACCACTACAATCAATGTTGCATCACAACATCTGTTTAAAGGTGGACCATTCTACAGCCTCTAAAATCTACATGTTTAATTGGATTTCTTTGAAATTTGGTGTAACTCAGAGAGGTTCAGGGTAACATTAATAGTTGGAGTCATTTGAGCCAGGGGTTCTGGAGATATAAGATCCTAAAAATTGCCATTGTAAAAATAATTCTGTGTTTGGAGCTTTTTTTGTCCAGAGCTAGAAATTAAATTATTGCTGTCAAGTTTTATCCAAGTAGTGCATGGTGCCCACTAAATCTTTGGGGGACCCAAGGCAAGAACAGTATTTAAGAAAATGCACCAATACAGGAAAATGGCTAAAGGGTTTCCAGTCCTGCCATTTTATATGCTTTAAACTTGACTTTTGTAAGTGCTCTAAAATCTGAAGTTACTCAAGGCTTGTCTATACTTAAAATGCTGAATCAGTACAGCTGTACAGCTGTAGCACTTCGCCAATGAGAGAGCTTCTCCCATCAGCACAGGAAATCCACCTCAACAAGAAGCTGTAGCTAGCTCAAAGGGAGAAGCCCTCCTACCTACACTGGGTGTTAGGTCGGTATACTTCATCATTCAAGGATATGGATTTTCCACACCCTCTCAGCAACATAGTTATACTGACATAAGTTGCTAGTGTAAACCAAGCCTCAGATAGCTTTGAGTGCCTCATTCGGGTGTGGGGTAGCAGAAGAAGATGGGGTCATTTAACCAAGGGGTTCTTGAGGTACAGACCCCACCAAAAAGGGTTTCCTTCTGCTGTCTCCTACTGATAAGCTGAGAAGGGCACAGATGACTGGCTGAATCACAGACCTCTTGGCTGCTGTGAACTCACCCTTCCATTAATGTAACTAAGGATAAATTAATTTCAAGCCCCACCTAAGACAAAAGGAATTTTGAACTGAGTGGCTGGAAATTGCTACAATTTGCGCATCATGGGCAGCAATTTTATTGGAAGGGAAAAATAAGATATGTGAATGCTTCCTGGGAGGGGAGAGCTATTAGGGAGTGCAGGGAATAGGGAGTGGGGTTGAGGCTGAAGTGAGGAATGGGGGGGTATAGAGATGTATAGTAGGGGAGGTGAGAGAGGTTAGAGGTTCAGGTGAGGGATACATATCACCCCCCAGTTCTGCCATTGCACCCTAACCACTCTCCCCTCCAACCCTTCTGCAACCCATAGCTCTGCCAGTGCACCCCAACTCCCCTCTATGTGGGAGAGGAGAGGGGTGATTGGCTTGGTATGCTAACTGTGGCTGTGGGACATGATAGACAACTACCTAAATGACTCCTAACTCCTATCAACAACGTATATTTTACTGTTTTGAAAAAATAGGAAATTTTATGGCAAAAAACTGCAGTAATGCAGAGTTGAGGTCGCTTGGTGTTATGTAGTCCCCTTGCAGAATGCTGAGTTGAGCAAAACTCAAACTTCTGAAAACCAGCAAATGCAGAGTTAAGGTTCAGCATGCTATCTTAACTCAGTCCTCTTGAACAATGCCCTAATATACCCCAATAATAGACATACTTCTATTCTGCCACCCCATCATTGCTGAAATGTACAAGATCTTTGCCTCCTTTTACAATCCATCCTCTCTCACCACCTGGATTCTATCGAACACTGTTAACAAAAAATTAGGATAAAAATGGAAGGGGGGAAAAAGTTGCCCATTTGGGAGCAGTGCCTCAGTATGGACATATTCACACTGGTTCTTGGCATTATGAAATTCCGTAGGTTCCAGATGCTTGTGTATACTGACTCACTTAGGCCATATCTGTACTATAAAATTTGGCCAGTGTAAGTTACATTGGTGTAAAGCTGCCACAGTTAATATATTGCTCATATGTGTGCATACGTGGCTGCTTCTGTCAGTGCTATATGTACTCACCAGGATTGCTTATGTCAATGCCGTGTATTGAACCATGGGTCGGTATCTCAATGTGCCATTTGCCACTGCCCAGCACACAGGGCCATCCCTAGGGAGGTGCGGGGCCTGGGACAACCTCCCACCTTTGGCCCAGGCCTTGCTCCCCTCCACCCCTTCCCCCAAGCCCCCACCTGCCGCTTCCTGCCCACCCCTCCTCTTCCTGTCCCTGCTTCACCCCCTGTCTGCCACCATTCCACCCCTTCCCCCAAGCCCCCACCCTGCCTCTTTTCGGCTTCAACCCCCTCCCCCCGAGCAACTCTGGGAGCCAGCAGGGCAGCTGTGCCAGCACACACTCTTTTGGGAAAAAATTCCTATACTTTGGTTTAGGCTAGAGGGGTTCTTCCACAGCTGTGAAGTTGTGTGCAACACAGTAACACATGGCAGTTCCAACAGGCTGTGGAACTGTCACAAGAGAGCAGTACCTCCATGAGTTACTCCTGCACCATCCCAGGGCCCAGTGAGCTGTTCAGTGAAGTGAAACGGTTGTTAGAGAATAGAATGGGGTCAAATAAAAGCTGACTCTGTAATCTGAAATCCATGTGTTAGTGACAGGGCCATCATTTCATCAGCAGCTGTGAAAAATGTGCGTTGTCAGACCCCTCAGCTGGAATTCCAGCCTGAGACTTCCCACTTCCATGGATCTGAGCACACGAGTGCCAGGGGGTGCTTGCTGTCATGGGGGGCTCTAGGAGGCTTTTCCTCCTTGCCACTGCCAGGCACTTGTGTCAGGGTCAAAGGTTTGTCAACAGCCAAGGGGCAGAGATCAGGTCTGTATGCGGCAAAGGCCCCAGGATGGCATCGACCATGTGAGTGGCCTGAGTAATGCCCTGTGTCAGTGCCATGTCAGTCAGGCCTCCCAAGAGCCAGGGCTCTGCAGCTCAGCACACTGAGTCATCCACAGAGAAACCCTGGCAGCGATGAGTCTGTTCAAATTCCAAACACCCTCTAGTGGATACAACTGGTGATTGGTGATTAGCAACTTTAATGAGAGCCTTAACCCCAGGTGCCCCCTCTCCCCCAGCGCTGGGAGGGGCCAGGCCCCAAGTTGGCAACACAGCTCTGCCAGGGCTCAGCCCTGCACACAGGTTAGGAGCATGAGCAGAGAGTCTCTGGATTAAGTTTATAAGTGTGAGCAACAAGGGTCATGTCATGGTGGAAGTCAGCTATAGACTACCAGACCAGGGGGATGAGGTGGACGAGGCTTTCTTCCGGCAACTAGCAGAAGTTATTAGATCACAGGCCCTGGTTCTCATGGGAGACTTTAATCACCTTGATGTCTGCTGGGAGAGCAATACAGCAGTTCACAGACAATCCAGGAAGTTTTTGGAAAGTGTAGGGGACAATTTCCTGGTCCAAGTGCTGGAGGAACCAACTAGGGGCAGAGCTCTTCTTGACCTGCTGCTCACAAACAGAGAAGAGTTAGTAGGGGAAGCAAAAGTGGATGGCAACCTGGGAGGCAGTGACCATGAGATGGTCGAGTTCAGGATCCTGACACAAGGAAGAAAGGAGAGCAGCAGAATA